>NC_038043.1:30211505-30264351 GCF_002211085.1 Panicum hallii | reverse complement strand
TGTCATGGAATGTCGCCATGGACATGCTGCAAACACCACCATATGTGTACCATGGATACACTGGAGGGTATGTTCCAGCTGGGGAGGCGTCTGGGTCTACGTCCGAATATCACCCCAGTTGGGAGCAAACCGCCCAGCAATAGCAAGCTGGAGGTTTGGCATGGCAGAGCGTGAGCAGCGTAGAGTGGGATCAGGCCTCAAGGGCACAGTGGAACCAGAGTGGTGGTTCTAGTTCAAGTGTTATACCCCCACTCTTTGCCGCTCATCGCTCATTCTTGGCTCGAGGCTATCATGAGCTCATCCAGGGAATGAGAGACATCATCCTCCAGGTGGATGACATGGACCATCAGCAACAACAATTCCATGGCGCCGTCAACCAATACATCGACAACGCCACACGTTGGCACCATTGTACGGACGCCAACTTCACCAACGTCATCAACAGGCTGCAGCAAGGACAAGCGGAGCGACTAGCATACCTCCATTCTTAGAGGCACGACCCTGACACCGGGCAATGAGCTAGCTAGGGGGAGGAGCCCCGGAAGGTAACATGTATCATTTTGCATTTTTCATTTGCGGGATCATTGTCCGTTCTTGAACGGTTGCTTCTAGCCTAAGGACTTGAGTCTTAAGATGGAGTCTGGCTGAGGTGAGAAGTAGTAATCAATAGCGTAGACGTGGTGTCTAGGCTTGAAGTTACCTTTATTTGCTACCCTTCCCCAAGGTCTGTCGGGGTAGGTGGCAGGTGGTGGCAGCCCTGTCCGTCCTTCGTAGTCCCCCACGTTCGGGTTGGGTGTAGAGCTAATAGCCAGATACGCTTGGCAAACCAGGTATAAGCGAGTGTTCGAAGCAAGCGAGTAGTCGCTAAGCTTATCTTTCCTAAGAATCTCTATCCTTAGTCAACCACACTACCAAGGACCATCCTATATTCTCTCTTTTCCTTGAGTAAACTAGCTAGAAGACCATTACACCTCCGTTCCCTGAGACATATACGATACCCTGAATACTCTCTGGGTGAAGTGCTACAACGGTATATCCGTGCGCTTGCAGATTTATTCGTGAACATTAAGAAATACCCACAAGTAGATGTATTATCTTCGGGCTTAGTTCTTCCTTGTATCTTTTCCTTTTCTTTAATTCTACCTTTAACCCCGCTATCATGGAGAAGTTATATATCCATTCAATAGCTCTCCGCTCCTAAAGGCGAGTTCTACGAGCGACCATCATCTTCAAAAATCATCATCACATCTGGATATGAACTCCATCTTGGCTTGCCATGGTTCGAGAACATCATTCTCAAGGAAAGATAATGAAAATCCCTACCATCCCTTGTGTGGATTCGAGCAATGGTGTTCATGCTTGATGATCTCTGGCCTGACATGAGAAACTCCAAAGTGGAAATTGTTTACTTTCTCTCTTATGGAGATATCAAAGGACTTGAATCCGAAGAACGCTGCACCTGGGAAGGACCCCGTCAGGGTGTGGCGGGCAATGTAGTGCCCTAGGCTCGGCAGGCCAGCTAGGGCATCGTAGATCACCGTCGAGACGAAGAACAAAAAGCAACTAGGGTTGGAAAAGTAAGGGCAAAGAGAAAAAGGAGTAATTTGGTTTGATAGATTCGATTATGGTTCATTCAATTGGCCTACACCTCTCAACTATATATGGGATCATTGACTTATCGGTGTTCATCTTCCTTTCCAAGAAAAGTACCTTTACCTAAATCTACTTTTTATTGGAAGCGCTAGGATCTTTAGGTATTTTATTTCGCATTTCATATTCATCCCTAACAAATTAAAATTCATATTACTTTGCATGTGAAAATCTTAGCAAAGAGTCCACACTAGCATCAACGATATTTTCAATCATACTCTCAATATTAGAATTTTCAAGAATAGCATTTGTACTCATATTGCTTTGCACCTTAGATGGGAGTGTCGGCATGACAAACTTTTCCTTCTCAACCACATCTGGTAGAGTCTTCGAGGCCATCCTTCTCTTGCAATCCACTTCATATTCCTTGATTTAGGCCTCAAGAGCTTGGCGCTTATCTTTCAGCACATCATCGTACTCAGCGTTGATGATGTTCTTGGGGTTGACCTTTACCTTGTCATGATCCTCACTGGCTATAGCCACTGATCGTTCTTGCTTCTTCCCTAGTGGAGTGATCAAAAAGTATGTTGACATGAAGATGTGTCGTACACTGAACACGCACACTATGCCCTGTTGGGTATTTTTAGCATCATAGATAAATCCGCAAGCGCACAGAATACCGTTGTAGCTTCACCCGAGAGTATTTCAGGGTATTGTATCCACTGAGGAACATGTGTACACTCTCTTAGGTTTAGGTTCATCCAAGAACACCACACTAGCTAGAGGCAAGGAGCGGAGAGGATTCCTAAGGCTGAGAATCAAAGGTAAGGTAGAACTATCCTAGTTGTTTACTTCGGGCTACTGACTCCGCCTGGATAAAACCAAGATGCCCCAGTAGTACGGCACTAGGATATACCCGAATTAGGGAGGGTTATGCTGAGTATATAGGGCTGTCACCACCTGTCATCTACCTCATCAAACCATGGGATATACCACAACCAATAGATGAAGTCTAGACTAGAAAACACGTCTACGCTGTCGAACTCTAGCCTCGGCCAAGAACATCCGTCTCTATCAGGAGTCTTAGACTAGAGCACCCACTAAGCTAGTGAACTATTGATCCAGTAAACAACTAAAGAGCTAGAACTACTACTTAACTCTGAAACTAAAGCACTAAGGAAGTCACGAACACTTACTTTGATTTATAATCATCCGTCGAGGTACAAGCTGGAGGAGAGTGCCGACAACCCCGACACTTCCCTTTCTTTCCCTCACTCTCCTCCTATCTTCTAACACCGCCTAGGCAGCGCTACACCTCTAGAGATAGCCTAGAGCTGCGCATGGGAGAGGAGAAGGCAAAAGTTGCAGGTATGAAGAGTGCTCTAATTCTACCCCCTCCCCCCTCGCCTCATATATATAGGTGTGGCACCAAGGGTCTATGGTCGAGGAAATAGCAAAGGCCTCCCTGAACCGCAATTAGGAGCCAATGACGAAGCGCCACGTGTAGGGGTTGTCAGACTCGAGCCCACGGGACTGTGCACATAGCGTACATATCCTAGGATAAGGGATGGGACATGGCTCACACCCTACATCTATTGTAACTACTCGTACCATAGTAGGACTACTCACACAGTAGTAAAACTAGTCGGGGATAGTAGGAAACTACCCGAAAAGTACTCGGGTAGGACTTCTGAGCTTGTATCTGACTAGGACTTCCATGTAACCCTATCCCCTCAGACTATATAAGGACGGGCAGGGACCCCCTCCAAATATCAGATTATCCGATCACCAGCTAAGGCAATACAAACTACACAGGACATAGGGTATTATGCTCTCGACAGCCTGAACCTGTCTAAACTTTGTGTTCCTTGAACCTTCGAGTTCCTGATCTCGGCGACACCCTACCTACAAACTCACCACCTCAGGGGTATCCCTCAGTGGGTATGGCGGTAAAACACCAACAGCTGGCGCGCCAGGTAGGGTTGCTCATCGAGCATCCACCGGAGAACTCGATGGCATCTTTTAGCTTCACCAGCACCGTGCTCGACGAGGGCACAACTTTCATCTTCGGCTCCTGGACCTGCGTCACCAACAGCTTGGGTGGCTTCAACAGCTGCCATCAATCTCCAGGAAGCCTAAGGCCTTTGCAGCAACTTGACGCAGCAACTTCGATGAGTTACTGCCCCCCGATCTCGCCGGCAACTTCAACTCGCGCTACACCAGGACTACTCAAATCCAATTCAAACCGATATGAGGAGGCTACACAGTCCAAGTCCCTCTTCGACTTGGAGGAGGACTTGTATCATCTTCTCAAGATTGGAGATGAGGGAGCCACCGCTTGTCGGGGGGGGGGGCATTTTCGACAACTACTCAGTCTCAAACGAGTACCCGTTAACTACACCTTCAAGTTAGAGCCGAGGAGGACTCAAGGATGAGGGAGCCATCGCTCATCGGGAGGCCTTAGTTCTCGATAACCACTCGCAACCTGATGATTACCCTAAATCATTTTGGGGTAATCATCTGGGTTTGACCATCATGTCTATGCCGCAAGGCTATTTCCTGTGCTGGAAGGGTCTGGAACCCTCTGAGTTACTCCAATACGACTCCTGCCTTGTGGCAGAATCCACCCTTCGGCGTATCAACCCAGGGAGCCGGAAGATTTTGACTACTCTGCTCAACTTCAGCTCACTTCACAACATCGACGCGCTGCAGCGACGACCTTGACTACTCGACTCGCACCGCAGTTACGACTACTTTGACAAATCGGCAGCTCCAAGGACTACTTCAACTACTCATCTCGACTAGAAACTAGTTGGGGACGAGTCTTACACTACTCGGCGACCAGCTCTGCACGGTCAACAACTAGTCGGAATCAGCTCTGACTAGTCGGCCTTGATGACAAATCGCCCACGGATCAAAGGTACACTTCGCCGCCTACTTTTTGCGCAACACACACTCTCTTCATCAGAAAACTTGAAACCCCCAAGCCATGTCCAGTTTGGCCTAAGGCGGTTCAACCCAGGACCTTCTCCACATTGGAAGAGGATTTGGATCATCTACTACCACTCGGAGAAGGAGAAACCACGACGTGTCGAGGGGCTATTGTTTCCGACAACTACTCGGATTCAGCTACTCACATGACTTAGGGTCTGGTAAGAGGATCAGATTGGTTGGGTAGGTTTGAGCATCAGAAGGGCTTGAAACCCTCCAGGTTTCTCAAATCAAGTCCAGCATGATCCATTACCACACCCGGTGAACTCCCTTTTCAAGAAGGCAGACCCCTCCCTCCTTCCAATGATGAAGACAAGGGCCAGGTGGTGCGGAGTGCCAAACACTTCACCCCCAATCGAGAAGTGTTCCTGATTCACGCCGACGAGGACTGTGACGACTACCTTCTTGATCCACTTGATGAAGATGTAGACGCAACAATGGGTATTAAATTACCAGACAACATCAAGGTAGAAAATGCAGATGACATCCAGAAGGAACACCGTAGGCTCATCAATGCAAAGCGCACCCAACACAGGCACCGTGCGGTCGAGATGAACCAGCAGGGGAGCGGCAACCTTTACGACTCCTCCACGAGTGACCTCCGCACTATCATCAACACTGCCCGAGACACCCGCAATGTCATCATTGCCAGGCAGCAGGAGCACGAAGAAGTGGAAGCCTACAGCCCACCCACTATCAACTCCCTCTCGACTACCTGGAGACAACTCGAGGAACAATCCACCTGTAGAAAGAATACTCTCAGTTTGAAGGAACGATTCGAGGAAGCCCTCCACAGGCAATGCCCATGGCACCTGAAGAGCAAGAATTCCGTGTTTGAATGTCAAAGCCTTTGGAGAGCCCTGGGAGCTCCGCCAAAACTCCGAAGAAAGGCGACAGGACTACCCGAATAATGATTTATACATAAATTAAGTACCTGATTCAAGGAGGTTTTCTGAGAGTCTTTTAGGTGTTTTATTTGTTTAAACCATTGTTTTGGGACTATATCACGAAACAAAGGGTTTCGAACACCTAAAAGCACTCTTTATTACCACTTGGTCAGGATCACCATTTATGTTTAATACTCAGGTTAATCATGACTCCCTCGCTAAACTTAGGGAACCGTGTCACAGCCGAGCCATGTGACTGCCAAAAGTGGTCACATCGTTTGGCAATTGTCGATGTTTTACTGCCTGCCCACCGAGGGGTATACCCGAGGTGGTAAGTTTTAGGTAGGATGACACCGAGATCAGGAACTCGAAGGTGCAAGCAACACAAGGTTTAGACAGGTTCGGGCCGTGATGTGCGTAATACCCTACGTCCTGTTTGGTGGTTTGTATTGCCTTGGGTGTTGATGTTGAGGGGGTCCCTGCCCGCCCTTATATATTTGGGAGGACAGGGTTACATGAATCCTAGTCCGACAATAGCCTAGGAACCGTATTTGAGTACAACTCAAGTAGCTTCCTTCTGTATCGGCTAGTCCTACTTCGCATGCGAGTAGAGTACACTATAGATAAGGTATAGGACATGTCCTATACCCTATCCCTGTATGAACTACAATATGTACACAGTCCCATAGTTCCGGGTCTGACAAGCCCTCGAGCTCTTCATAGCTGAGTACTGCAGGCTCTTCATACTTCCGAAGTAGTCTTCGGCTTCTTTTGAAGCTCCGTCTTGAAGTTCTTCTTCGAATACTTCCTTGGCTGCATCAAAGCTATGAGGTGCTCATGGCCCGAATTACTTCTTTGGTATGGTGTGCGATGAAAAATCGCACTCCATATGGAGTAGCCCCCAAGCCTTAGGTTGAATCGAAGAATCAGGCTGAGGGTCACATTAGTCTTGAATCTTCCTTGCTTACTCTTCGAATATATTTGAAAAATAAGTAGTTGATGCCACGTATCCCGCAGCCCCCGAGCCTTGAATCCAAATCTCTCAGGTTTGGAAAAAAGGATCTAATAGTCATGGCATGCAGTGAAAAAATGTTCCCTTGGGAAATAATTGGTGTGATGGTACAGATGATGGAAGTTAGATTTAGAATTTGGAAAACCCCTTTTTCTAGGACAATTAACCCTGAAAAAATGGTTAATCGAATAATTTATCTAAAAATCCACCAAATGACCCCTTGGCTTCCAAATATTCCCTGTGATGACTCTTCAACTTTGGAACAGTAAACCCGTATCCGGCCGCTAGTTATTTAACCCCGCGGTAACTTAGGGTAAAATCCGTGCTTCTAATCTTCAATCCGTCGAGAAATTTCCAAATCCCTAATCATATCCGTGCTCCGCCTTCACCCCCCTTGACAAGCCCCAAACTAGCCGAATCTCTCCGCCCCTTCTCTGTAGCCCCCGAGCAACTCGTGGCAATTAGATCTGGAAATGGCGCCCAAGAGATCCAACGAGAAGGATGGGAAGAGGAAGGATTCGCAGCCGCCTTCTGGGGAGTGGACTTACAGTAAGTGCTCCAATAACTAACTCCTGAATCTTGTTACTGAGGGTTTGCTTCAAGAGAAAAATCTTGTCAACTGGCGCCCTTCTTTTCACCAACTTCTTCCCATGGAAAATGTAGACGAAATCATCTCATTCTACCATTTCTCTGAATGGGGTTTGGCTCTCCCCACTTGTTCTTTCTTCCGTGGCCTGCTTTATTTCTAGGGCTTGAGCTCCATCATCTCAACCAAACTTAATCTGCCACATTGCTATTTTCATCCACTTTTGCGAAGCTTTCCTTGGAATTGAACCCCATTGGGATCTTTTCCGCTATCTTTTCCTGGTAAAGCCGCAACCCACCTCCAAAAATCCATCCATTGTAGGGGCGCCGGCATCCAGCTTAGGCAACAAGCCGGCGATAGATACCTTTCCTACAAATTCCCCTCCAATATTCCTGGATGGAAAAGCCATTGGTTCTACATCAGAAACCATGTCCCCTAACTCCCTGAAAGATCGGGTAAGCCACCAGTCCTGAGGCCGGAGTGGAACACCGAACTCTCCAAAGGGGACATGGATCAAGTCAATGAGTTGCTAGCCATCATAGTAGCCCATAAAGAAATAGGAGTGACCGGTGAATCCGTAATGTTTTCATTCTTCAAACACCGCATCCAGCCAATCCAACAGCGCCATACACTAGGCTTCGAGTACCTAGGCGCTGAAGACCCATCTCGGATGTGCGCAGAAGAGTTGTCCGATGGTGCCACGCTCCTCCGGGTCAAGCGGGTGCTGCTGGACGTCAACACGGTGCCCTACGTCCCGGAGCAGTTCTCAGCGCAAAATCCTCCACAGCCGGTAAGTTTTCGACTACTTGGAATAAATTTCTGTTGTTCTGTAACCACGTACTGAGAATCCTCTGCAGGGACACACAGCATTGTACCGAAGTTATCCACCACAATCCGACATCCCCCGTCCTGACCATCTTCTTCCCAGCGCCGCAGCTGAAGTGAAAAAAGCCCAAGCATCTGATGCTCTGCCCAGCGGCGAGACGATCAAGAGCGGGAGCCCCTTGGCGGAGAGGGCAACCGAAGGGAAGGAGAAACAAGAACAACTCCCCCGGATCATCCGTGGAGTTGGTAGAAGCCCTGCCATTGGTCCCTCAGGGTCGTCGGGTGGTACGCAAACGCAAAGCATTTATAGTCGAACCCACCAGGTACGGAGCTGCCGTCTTGTAGAATTGTCAAATCTTATAGTTGTTGAATGCTTACGTTGTCTGTTTTGCAGTCCTTCTGCTTCTCCTCCCGACCCCAAGCGCCAAAAGGTTGTCAGGGCTGAATTTGCTGGGGATGATGTTCCAGCAGGTGGTTCCGTAGAAACTACTGAGGATGATGTTCCAGCAGGAAGGCAGCAAAGCAGACTGTCGATCCCTGCTGGAGTGACTCATCAGAGCTCCGCAGAAAATCCTCAGCTTCATTGCCGAAGCCCCCACCACATGTGTTAGCCACACCCTAGGTCTTGTGAAGTCCTTTTGGCCTCAGGCTCGACTAGAGGTACTCGCACAGGGTGCGGCTGTGGACTGCACTAAAGAGCAGTTCAATGAGTACCACCTAGAAGCCCGGCCTGTAGCTTAAAAAATAGTCGAGAGTGTAATACAGGATTGAGATATTGTCAAGACAAGTACCCTTCTCCATGTAATATATCAGTCAATGATGTCTATACTTATTATGCTTGATGATTTCTGGATTGCCATCCATGTTCATAAGCTAAGTAGTAGACACTACCCTGGGTGCAATGACCCTTGGAGTAGTCGATATTGCTCCTCATGTGAGCCCGTCCAACAAGTTAGATAGAATCCGATCAAGCGGATCTAACCTGTTAGGAAAAAACACGATCATCATCGAAACGACTGTCATGCTCATGGCAAGAAGTCGAAAACTACCCCGAGTGCAGTAACTCTGGGAGTAGTCAATATAGCTCCTCATGTGAGCCCGTCAAACAAGTTAGATTGAGTCCGATCGAGCGGATCTAACCTGTTTGGAAAAAATGCGATCATCATCGTGACGACAACTATGCTCATGGCGAGAAGTCAATTCATATAAAATATGAACGTGGCTATAGCCTCCGTATTTTGACAGAAAATTTACATTCCGGATTCTGTGGCACGTAGCCTCCAAATTGAATCGGAAGAAAACCGCCTAGGCGTTCGGAGAACAGCTATCCCTGCACGTCTTCTTATGGATAAAACTTGCGCAGGTTCTGAACATTCCGAGAATTTGGGATATCTTGGCCCTCGGGGTATTGTAGTCGATAAGACCCCGGTCTTGTAATCTGCTTGACGACGAACGATCCTTCCCATCTCGAGTTGAGTTTGTGTAAGCCGAACTCGTCTTGGATGCGGCGTAGGACCAAATTGCCTATACTGAACGAACGTTCTCTGACGTTGCGGTCATGATATCATCGGATCCCCTGTAGGTATCGAGCTGACTGAACAAAAGCAGTGCAGCGAGCCTCTTCGATAGAGTCAAGCTCTAGCTGCCTTGCTTCGTCCACCTGGCCTTCATTGTACATTTCAACCCTTGGGGATTTCCACTTGATGTCAGCCAGTAAGATTGCTTCGGAGCCGTAGACAAGAAAGAACGGTGTTTGTCCTGTGGCTTTGGACAGCTGAGTCCTGAGCCCCCAGATGACATGTGGCAACTCGTGTATCCACTTTCCTCATTTCTTGTTGTTTTCATCATAGAGTATTTTCTTGAGGCCCTCGAATATCATGCCGTTCGCCCTCTCGACTTGACCATTGGCCCTTGGGTGTGCAACGGACACATATTTGACTTTGATGCACGCATTTTCACAGAACTCCTAGAACTGGTTAGCCATGAAATTTGATCCCAGGTCCGTGATGATGGTGTTCGGGAAGCCGAAGCGATGTAGGATGTCGGAGATGAAATCAACGACTCTATCTGGTGGAAGCCTGGTTATCGGCTTGTACTCGATCCACTTGATAAACTTGTCAATTGCTACCAATATGTGGGTGAAACCACCTGGCGCAGTTGTAAATGGCCCAATCATATCAAGGCTCTAATAGGCAAACGGCCAGGATGGCGGTATGATGATAAGATTGTGGGCTGGGACATGAGATTGCTTGCCAAAGAATTGGTAGTTCTGGCATCTCCGCACCAGGTCCTGAGCATCTGATACTATGGTGGGCCACCAAAAACCAGCTCTCTATGCTTTCCCAACTAGGGTTCTTGAAGCTGCGTGGTTGCCGCATACACCCTCATGTATCTCCCGCAGTATGTCATAGCCGTCTTCTCCTGTGACGCATTTCATGAGTACACCTGATCATGCGCCACACCGGTAGAGTTTATTGTCAACTAGGACAAAACCTTTGCTTCTATGCATGACACGAGCTGTCGCTGTGCTTCTTGCATCCATCCCTGCTGGTAGTCTTTGGTCCTGGATGAAGTCGATATAAGTTTCTCTCCAGTCTTCTCCAAGCATCATAACCTCCCGATCGGGCTTTTGAAGGCTAGTATCAGTGGTTATCTGAGGTGAGGACTTGATGGATGGCTGCTTTAGCTCCTGGATGAAAACTCCCACTAGAACTTGTGCACGGGTGGATCCTAGCTTTGATAGTATGTCTGCGCCAACATTGTGTTCCCGTATCACGTGATGAACCTCCAAGCCGGAAAATTTATTTTCCAGCTTGTGCACTTCTTGTACGTAGGCATCCATTGTCTCCTTATTGTAGTCCCACTCTTTGTTGACTTGCTGAACGACCAGAAGTGAATCGCCGTATACAAGTAGTCGCTTGATGCCTAGTGATATCGCCAAACGTAGCCCGTGAAGCAAGGCTTCATACTCAGCTTCGTTATTGGATACCTCCCAAAGGATCTAGAGGACATACTTCAGTTGTTCACCATTTGGAGAGATTAATAGGACTCCAGCACCTCCGCCATCGAGCTTAAGAGATCCATTGAAATACATGGTCCAGTGCTCTGGCCTGTCGACTGGTGTTGGAATTTGGTTCTCTCTCCACTTGGCCATAAAATCGACTAGAGCTTGAGACTTGATTGCAGTGCGTGGCTTGAAGTCGATTGACAAAACCCCCAGTTCCACTGCCCACTTTGATATACATCCCGTGGCATCCTGATTGTGTAGAATATCCGCCAACGGGAAATTCGTAATCACAATGATCTTGTACTCGTCAAAGTAATGGCGCAGCTTTCTCGATGTGATCAGTATTGCATATAAAAGTTTCTGAACTGCCGGGTATCGTACCTTAGATTCGGAGAGTACCTCGCTGATGAAGTACACGGGCCTCTGCACTCCAAATGCATGGCCCTCCTCGTTGCGCTCGACTACAATGGCACTGCTAATGACATGAGTTGTCGCCGCAATATAGAGTAGTAGATCTTCTCCTAGCAGTGGTGCTGTAAGGACCGGAGGTGACTGTAGGTGTTTGTTTCAGATCCTGCAGGGCTCGCTCAGCCTCCTCCATCCACTGGAACTTGTCTTGGCGTTTCAGGAGTTTGAAGAAGGGTAGTCCTTTCTCCCCGAGACGGGAGATGAACCTGTTCAGGGCCGCCATACATCCTGTTAGCTTCTGCACATCCATGATTGTGGTCGGAGCCTCCATGTTAGTGATGGCCATGATCTTCACAGGATTGGCTTCAATTCCCCGGTTGCTGATGATGAACCCGAGCAATTTCCCTAATGGTACGCCAAAAACGCACTTTGTTGGGTTGAGCTTCCACCAAAACTTGCGTAAGCTGCTGAACGTGTCTTCCAAATCTGCAATCAGGTCATCGGGATTCCTGGTCTTGATGACCATGTCATCCACATAGGCCTCAACATTCCGATGCAGCTGATCAGCGAAGCACATCTGAATTGCGCGTTGATAGGTTGCCCCTGCGTTTTTCAACCCGAAAGATATAGTTTTGTAGGCATATGTCCCGAACGGGTTGATAAACGCTGTTTTTATTTGATCTTCCTCCTTGAGCGCGATCTGGTGGCACCCCGAATAGCAGTCAAGGAAGCAGAGGAGTACACAACCCGCCGTCGAGTCGACAACTTAATGCGCGGTAACCCGAAGTGATCCTTTGGGCAATGCTTATTGAGATCGGTGTAGTCAGCGCACATTCTCCATTCATTGTTCTTTTTATTTACAAGGATGGGGTTAGCTACCCACTCTGGATGGATTACTTCCTTAATGAAGCCAGCCGCGAGGAGTTTAGCTATTTCCCTTTTGATTGCCTCACGTTTGTCTTGTGCAAACCTTCAAAGGTGTTGCCTTTTGGGCACAGCTTGTGCGTGTACATTTAGACTATGATCGATCAGTTCCCTAGGCACCCCTAGCATATCTGCTGGTTTCCATGTGAATATGTCTCGGTTGGCCCGAAGAAAACTGACGAGCGTGAGTTCCTATTTCTCATCTAAGCCTGCACCGGTGACGGCGGTCTTAGATGAGTCGCCCTCCTGGAGCTGAATCGTCTTGAGGGCCACATCGCCGGTCGACTGGATGCTCGACTTGCTGGCCTTCCTTGTAGGGATTTCCAGCCCGACTTGGGAGAGTTGTTGTGCGGCCGCGAGTACTTCTCCTGAAGCATGTGGCACACGCGTAGTCGAAGCGTACTGGATGGCCTCTTGGTTGCAGTCATATGACTTCTTCAAGTCGCCTCAGAGAGTGATTACCCCAATTCGTCCTGGCATCTTGAGCAGTAAATAAACATAATGCGGCACTGCCATAAATTTGGCTAGTGCTGGTCTACCCAGTACGGCATGATATGAAGATTCGAAGTTGGCAACTTCGAATTTGATGAACTCGGTGCGGTAGTTCTCCCTCGTGCCAAAGGTGACTGGAAGAACCACCGTGCCAAGTGGATGTGCTGCATTGCCTGGGACAATGCCGTAGAAGGGAGCCTTGCTTGGGATGAGCATGTCCGTTAAGTCCAACCCCATCTTTCTCAAAGTGCTGGCGAAGATGAGGTTGAGACCACTTCCACCGTCGATGAGTACTTTGGTGAGCTTGACTTCTGCCACCACCGGGTCCAGGACCAGGGGAATTTGCTAGGTTCCGAGAAGCTTGTCAACTGATCATCACGTGAGAACGAGATGGGAACCTCCGACCACCGGAGTGGTCGTGGTACCGCCGGCTCGACGGACATGATTTCTCAGAGGAGCAGTTTCTGTTCCCTCCTAGAATTAAACTCTTCATCACCTCCAAAGATGACGTTGATGGTTTTCGAAGCATCTTGGAACTTCGCATTGTACGATTTGTCCCCTTGGTCATCCTCTTCAGGTTCTTTATCCGCTGACTTGTTCTGCTTGTTGTTGCTGGGATTGCTGAATGTCCTCCGGAGGTGGTAGCAATCAATTGCCGCATGATTGGCACCTGGATGCCATGGGCATTTCTTCTGTAGGAGCTTTTCGAACTCCTCCTGCATCGTTGTCTTCCTGCCTCGCGAAGGACGATCCACAACCATGACGAGGTCGTCTAGCTTGCGCTTTCGGAATGGAACCGAGTAGTCCCACTGGCTCTTGTCGGTACGATTGTCATTTGTGCACCTCAGGTTGATGTCATTGCGCCTCAGGAACCGCTCACGCATCTTTTCCTCTTGCTCGGACCAGTCGTGCATCATGTCATGATATCCCGCAATAGTTTTTGGTCTATTCCGCCCAAAGTCTCTGTAAATGCCTGGGTCGGTGGTGCCATTGTAGAAGCAGTCGATAATGTCCTCCTCCGAGATATTCGCAATGGTGGCACGCATGTCGAAAAAACAGCGTGTGTAGGACCGTAGGAGCTCGTTGCGTTCCTGTTTACATTGAGCAAGGTCATGACGAGTACCTGCATGGGTGGCCGCCCCCTGGAAGTTGTCGATGAAGACTTTCTTGAGCCGCTCCCTGGAGTTGATCGAGTTGTTGTTGAGGCTCTCCAGCCATGTGAGCGGCGCAGGGTCCAAAGCCATCGGGAAGTAGATGACCTTAGTGATGTTGGAGCCTCCTGCGACTTCTATGGCGGTGGAGTAGCATCGTAGCCATTGCTGAGGAGCTTGTTTGCCATCGTATTTGGTGATCCCAATCAGCTTGAAGCCCTCAAGGTACTTGTAACTGCTAAAACATGCTGTGAACGTAGGAAAGCGATCACTGCAGTCGGTACCTTCGGTATCAGCTACTTCACGTTCTCTGCGTCTGGAATCAATTATGGATCGCGCATCGCGTCCTTCATTGATTCTCTGGCGTAGGTCTTCTGGAGGATTCCGATGATTGGGCTATCACGGGTTGCCTCCTGGAGGTGGCTGCTGCCTCCCACTAGTGGCCTGACTCCCGCGAGTGTTGTCATTGTTGTTGATTCACTGAGGTCGAGGACGGCTGCCTGCCGTTCGACTGTTAGGCTGGCTGTGGCTTTCACCCACGTGTTCTTCTCTAATGGCAGACACCGGGTTTTGTCGATCGAGCTGAATCCATGCCCTTTGCGTGTAGCAAAGTGCCTGGCGCAGGTTTGGATCATTACTGCGTTTGAGTATGGCAGTTACCCTGGCGATGTTGGCCACGGGAGTTCTGAAGCCCCGCTCACTCACGGCGGCAAATTCAGCGTCTAGCTCACGATGCATAGATTGCATGCGCTCGTTGACCCTCCTTCGCCGGATAGCGCGAGCTCTGTTCCTGGCCCTTCATGCCTCACACTCAGTGTCGTTTTCATCGCTGGTGTTGGTTGTGGTCTCGTCTTCGGATATCATATCAAGTGAGTCGTTGGGTGAGATGCCATCATCCTCGCCCTCCTCGGCCATCAATACTTGACATGATATGAGCTCATCGGAGCTCACTTTGACTAGCTCAGTCGATTCTTCTGCCATGGTGGCTAATGGCTTGCCTTTCTGAAAAGGCAAGGGCTCGAGGTGTGCCCCAAGTCGGTCTTCATTCTCAAGTAGATCAGAGAGTTTCATGCCCTTCCAATGCATGAAACGGCCCTCTGGAGTGGAGGTGATCATCAGACCGTTATCACCAAGACAACCTGAAGCCCTCCAACGTGCAGTGGCTTCGGGTTTTCCAATTTGAAGTAAAACGTCCAAGTCCTTTTCCAATGGGGAGAGGGACTCGGAGTTGTTGGCCTCCTGATGTTCAGTGGCTGAATTATGTAGACCGAGTCGCGATTGGTTACGCAAGTTCTCAGATTGGAACAGGTCTGATCCGAGCGTGGTCGTAGCAGCATGGGGTAGAGTCACGTTGAAAATGGACTCCTCCTTGGTCTTCGTAGCGGAGCCATAGGTCGACAAATCATCGAGATTATCGACGAACTCATCGAGGTCACTATGAAAACTCGCTGTGAGAGTTTTCGGCTTCATGACGTCGATGGTGAACCGATGAAAATCGCCCATGCCATCTGCGACACAGACCCACGAGCTAAAAATGAACGTCGTGCCCTGGAGGGGCACGGCACTGGTGAACTTGAACGATGCCATCGAGTTCGCCGGTGGATCTTCGATGCGCACCCCTACCTGGAGCGCCAGCTGTCGGTGTTTTACCGCCTACCCACCGAGGGGTATACCCAAGGTGGTAAGTTTTAGGTAGGGTGACGCCAATATTAGGAACTCGAAGGTGCAAGCAACACAAGGTTTAGACAGGTTCAGGCTGTGATGTGCGTAATACCCTACGTCCTGTTTGGTGGTTTGTATTGCTTTGGGTGTTGATTTTGTGTTTTGAGGGGGTCCCTGCCCGCCCTTATATATCCGGGAGGACAGGGTTACATGAATCCTAGTGCGACACTAGCCTAGGAACCGTATTCGAGTACAACTCGAGTAGCTTCCTTCTGTATCGGCTAGTCCTACTTTGTATGCGAGTAGAGTACAACATAGATAAGGTATAGGACATGTCATATCCCCTATCCATGTATGAACTACGTTATGTACACAGTCCCGTAGTCCCGGGTCTGACAACAATGACTAGTGGAACCCGTTAATTAGTCAAATAAAGCAACTACACGATTATCTATCAAATAATTCCAGCAATGCTCAGATTACTAGTTCGCGACTAGTTTTCTATGTTACAGAAGGGGCCTTACTCCCAAACTTCCAGTAACGCTTAGATTACTAGTTCCTGACTAGTTTTCTATATTCTGAAAGGGTCTTGCTTCCAAACTTCCAGTAACACTCCCTTTACTAGTTTTTGACTAGTATTACGCGTAGTTTACTGAAGGAGCCTTACTCCCGTACAACCTCGCCAATAGTCTCGACGGAAATCAATTTTCTGACCAGAAGCAGCCTGAAGCACCCGTACCACCCACATGGATGTTAACCGTGCAATCGACGACTTGATCGACAACCAGGAACCCCTCAAACCGAATCCACCTCGGTCCGAGGTCCTATACCACAAGTTCTTCTCTTAGTCGGAGGAGGATTTGGATCGTCTACCACAAGTCGGAGGAGGACTAGCCACTGTCCATCGAAGGGCTCCCGTCTCCGCTGACTACCCAGACTTCATCAATGACACAGTACCCTTATCAAACGGCCACCAGGGCCTGAGGGCGCTTCCAACTTGGTCGGGCGGGCCCGAGCATCGGAAGGGCACGGAGTCCTCCAAGCAA
The DNA here is from genome assembly GCF_002211085.1 of Panicum hallii. NCBI lineage: Eukaryota > Viridiplantae > Streptophyta > Magnoliopsida > Poales > Poaceae > Panicum > Panicum hallii. Next base: position 30,247,770 of record NC_038043.1, on the reverse strand, counting down.
CCTAGCTCAGCCCACCTTTCTGCGCTTCCAACTTGGTCGGGCGGGCCCGGTCATCGGAAGGGCATGGAGTCCTCCAAGCTACCCAGCTCAGTCTACATTCCCGTGCTTTCAACTTGGTCGGGCGGGCTCGGGCATCGGAGTAGCACGGAGTCCTGCAAGCTACCCGACCTCAGCCCACTTTTCTATGCTATCAACCCCGACAACCTGTCGGGCATAGAACCGTTCCTCCTACGAAGAAGAGGGGTGGATCGCCAAAGGCTCCTCGCCGGATCGCGCGGTCATTTTTGTTTTCATTGAAGAAATCCCATTCACGGAGGTGGACGCATCGGATCGCGTCCAACTCGATAACTACTTCGCCCTCGCGAGGACACTCGGCAACACGCTGATGACTACTTTGACTACAAAACTACTCAGGAGAGGGACTCAATCCATCAGTGACTAGTTGGAATTGATTCCGACTAGCCGAGTCTCATCAACAAACTGTCGTGGCTCCATCAATGAGCGATACGCCTTCGTAGGCAATCACCCATGAATCAAGATCGACAACTATCCACGCTCATCTAGTTTCTATGCTTGGGGGTTGCGTGCAACAAGGCGGCTGCCCACATGAAGATTGAGACCTTATTCAAGGAGGTTTGGTGGAGATTTTTAGGGAACTTATTTAACCATTGTTTTGAGTTTTATCTCGAAACAAGGGATTTTTTCTCAAAGAATTCGTTCAACCACTCGGTCAGGGAATCAAGGAATTTACTCAAGACAGTGCATTTGTCCGTTCATCCACATTGCAGCGCCGTCTTGACCCACCCAAGGAATTCTTTTGGGCTAGCCAAGTCATCTTCGCACGACGACCACTTTCGTAACAACACATGTGAAGGATTGCATCGTCACTTCCTTCAAGGCCAACCGAGATATCTGCGCATGGCAACATACGACTTTTCTTGGCCAACCAAGGAACTGATCAAGATCAAGTGAAGGACCTCGTCATCAATTTCTTCAAGCCAACCATGACATTTTCACATGGCCGCGTGTGAATTCTCATGATCCACCCAAGGAATTGACTGAAGCTACCAGCAAGATTTATTTGTCCCTTGCTAGTTGATCTCCAGTCACCTTCCATAATTCCAGTAATGCTCAGATTACTAGTTTCTGACTAGTATTCTATGTTACTAACGGGGCCTCACTCCCATACTTCCAGTACAACTCCGTTTACTGGTTCACGACTGGTATTACGTGCAAGTTTACTGAAGGGGCCTTGCTCCCATACTTCCAGTAACGCTCAGATTACTAGTTTTCGACTAGTATTCTATGTTACTGAAGGGGTCTCGCTCTCATACTCCTAGTACTACTCCGTTCTACTAGTTCATGACTGGTATTACGTGCAAGTTTACTGAAGGGGCCTCGCTCCCATACTTCTAGTAATGCTCAGATTACTAGTTTCCGACTAGTATTCTATGTTACTGAAGGGGTCTCGCTCCCATACTCCCAGTACTACTCTGTTCTACTGGTTCACGACTGGTATTGCGTGCAAGTTTACTGAAGGGGCCTCGCTTCGATACTTCCAGTAACGCTCAGATTAGTAGTTTCTGACTAGTCTTCTATGTTACTGAAGAGGCTTCACTCCCATACTTTCAGTAACGCTCAGATCACTAGATTCTGACTAGTACTATATTACTGAAGGGGCCTCGCTCCTGTACTCCCAGTACTACTCCATTCTATTGGTTCACGACTGGTACTACGTGGAGTTTACTACATGGGCTCGCTCGCATACTTCAAGTACAACTCCATTTACTGGTTCACGACTAGTATCACGTGCAAGTTTACTTAAGGAGCCTCGCTCCCATACTTCCAATAATGCATAGAGTACTAGTTTCTGTGTTACTGAAGGGGCCTCGCTCCCATGCTTCCAGTAACGGTCAGATTACTAGTTCTCGACTAGTACTCTATATTACTGAAGAGGCCTCGCTCACATAACACTACGTTTACTAGTTCCTGACTAGTTTTACGTGTTGTCAACTACTTCGACTAATCGTCTCGCCTACAAAACTAGTTGGAATCGACTCCAACTATTTGGCTTCATTGATAGTTCAAGATCCAGTGGCAACTTGGCCAATGCCTAGGCTCGGGGGCTGGCGCCACTGACTACTAGGTATATCTTGTGTGACTCATCTAGTTCCCAAGCTTGGGGGCTGGAAACGACATGGCTCTCAGCGAGCAAGGTTTGATTTGAGCGGTAATATAGGGCGATTTTTGGTGAAATTATTTGTTTAACCATTTTTTCAGGGAAAAGCGGTTTTTCGAATTTCTGAACCAACTTGCCCATCTTAACCATCAAATCTTTACTATCATATATTACATGCCATGATTTTTTGGATCCTTTATTCAAAACCTTGAGGATTTGGATTCAAGGCTTGGGGGCTGCTGAGACACGCGTCATCAGCGACAAGTCTTTTGGAAGATAAGGACAAAAGACACAAGAGTAAATTGACCCTCAGCCTGATTCTAAGAGTCAACCTAAGGCTCGGAGGCTACTCCATATGGAGTGCGAGTTCAATCGTACCCCATATAAAAGAAGAATTAACAACTACTTGGGGCATGAGCACCTCACAGCCTCGATGCAGCCAAGGAAGTACTCGGAAGACATCTTCAAGATGGAGTTCAGGAGAACTCAAAGACGCCTTGAGAAGTACTCGGACGCCTGCAGAACTCGACTATGAAGAGATCGGAGGCTTGTTAGACCTAGGCCCACGGGACTGTGCACATAGCGTACATATCCTAGGATAAGGGATGGGATATGGTCCACGCCATACATTACTTATACCATAGTAGGACTACTCATACAGTAGTAAAACTAGTCAGAGATAGTAGGAAACTACCCGAAAAGTACTCGAGTAGGACTCCTGGACTTGTATCCGACTAGGATTTCTATGTAACCCTGTCCCCCCAGACTATATAAGGGCAGGCAAGGACCCCTTGCAAACATCAGATCACCCGATCACCACCTAAGGCAATACAAACCACACAGGATGTAGGGTATTACACTCTCGGTGGCCCGAACCTGTCTAAACTTTGTGTTCCCTGCACCCTCGAGTTCCTGATCTCGGTGACACCCTGCCTACAAACTCAACACCTCGAGGGTATCCCTCGGTGGGTGTGGCGGTAAAACACCGACAGGGGTTAAGTCGGTTGTGCCCTGGCTGGTTCGGCACCAACCGACCACAGCTTCACGCAGGAGGCTGGCAGGTGTGCCCTCTTGTCCCTGGTAAGTGACTTGGCACTTTCTTGGGTCCATTTCCTGCGCTGGTGGGCCCTTTGATTCATGTGAGCCTGAACAGTGCATTCTGATTGGTCAAAGCTGCTTAGCATTGGATCATGCTTGCTCTTTTCCTGCAATTTTAGCTCAAATGCACCTGCATACATATTTAGATCAGCACTTGTATCCATGGTTTTACCCCTTCTTGGTGATATCTCTTAGTCGTTCATTTGTATGTACCTTACCAAAGATATATCATCCACTCCCTCTCTTATGTCAAGCTGAAGTGAGGCTCGATGGGGAATGTGTGGATACGTACTTGCGATACATCTGTTGCAAAATCGAAGGCAGGATCCATAGAGATAATACATCATACAAGTCGATCAAGATTGTGCATGTGTGATGGATGTGGATGTGGGCTCCATTTGAGGGGTCTTCCCTTCCCCCTTGTAAAAACTTCTTGAGGGCATGGCTATCACTTTTTCTTTTCTCATACATGGACCTTCATGTGGCCTTTTTTTCAATACTTGGACCTTCATGTGTCCATTTTTTTTTGATAGCTCATGCCTCCTTTGTAACATCTTGGGGAAGAGAAATACCAGCTTTGTGGAGTGTTTACTTTCGGGTGGCATGGTAGCTAACTTCCAGTGCAAAAGTTGCTTGTGTGTGTGGTCTTGATCAAACTAGTATAAAGCATATCTCAATAGGGTCGCAACATTTGATAAAGCTCAATGTATCGACAAGTCGCATATGTATAAAATGTTAGCATTGCATATTGACATATGGCTTTGGTACGATGGATGCAAGGGAACGTAAGCCAAGGAATATTTTTCTTTTTGAAATAAAATTCCCAAATCAAGCAAGCAGAACAGGTATAGATACTTGAATCAAACCATATCACATTAATCAACAACTTGATCATCATGGGTTCCCTAAGAGTTATGTTTGCATATCCAGGTTTGGTAGAGAATAAAATTTATGCATGAATTAGCATGTCAAGCTCCCTAACTTTTATTTGAGTTTAATTTTAGTGATTAGCAATGAATTTCATTTGAACTCATGGATCAGGGAGATTTGAGGGGTAGAGTGTGTTGGCATTTCTTATGGCCCTATGCCCAATAGAATATGTTTTTCCACAAGCACACAGAATCCACTGCTGCAGTGCTTCACCTTGGATTATTCCAGGGTACTAAAAATTTCCACGGGGAAGCACTATGGTCTAAAGAATATCGAAGAAGCGAATGACAAACTTTATTGGTTATATCAACCAACTAACTTAGTGGGGGTAAGCTAGGTATGATAGATAAGATAAATGGCCAAGCGATGACCGTCTGACACAGGGGACTCTAAACCTTAGAGCGATAAGCAGCTGGGAGGACAACGAGCGAGAAAGACTCCTAAAACACTTCTAAACTATCGAGCTAGCCTCACTAGACTAAACCTTGCTTCTAACTTGATATCAAGAACCTAGAGCTTACTTCTGCGGCCAGAGAGAGGAAGGACTGCAGAAAGAGGTGAGAGGGGAGTCCAACGATGAACAGCAACTACTGCTATGAAAACACCCGAATGTGGTGGACTACGAGGGGCGGATAGGGCTGTCACCACCTGCCCACTACCACACTATTCCATGGGGTGTAACACACTTCCTAGCTAACACTAAGCCAGACACCACGTCTGCACTCGGTGTTAGGATTTCTCTTGAGGCCTTCAAGAGAAATCCCCTGCAACCTAGGGAACTGCCTTGAGCACCCTAGTCTAGGCGAGAAAACCCGGAAGGTAAGATTCCGATAAGCAAGAGAGATAACAAAGCCTAAGATAGAGGAAAGAACTTCCGCACACAAATTGGATAACTTGGAAAGATAAATAATTGCAGAAAGTAAAGCTGACTCGAAAAGATAAAGAAGATAACTTATATTGATAACTTATCAAAGGGAAAGATACAACAGCTATACCAGACTTGCGATGACAACTCTAGAATCCCGAGACAAGCTCGACTCGACTCTAACTCATAGACTACTAAACCTAACTCTAGAAAGTGAAAGAGAAAAGACAACTCCTTGGTGTGTGTTACAAGTGGGATGCGCTGGTCTATTTATCCTACTTCAAGGTCAGTTCTTGCAGTGTATCTTGTCTTGCAAGCAGGTATGGCGGTTAAGGTAACTTCCACGCAAAGTTGAGCACGTGGCATTGAAGTGGGAGGCCGGCCGGCCTCTCCCACGCTGGTCGGCCTGGGATTTGTGCCACTTGGCACCGTCTTCCTCTAGATGCCTTTGATTCCTCCCTAGTGTCGGTGGCAATGGGCATCTCAGGTGTTTGCCCGAATCTTGCATGCAAGTGGGCCCTCAAATCCATGTGTGAAGCCTTTCGGGTCTTTGGATCAAACCGACTTCAAGTGCATGTCTCAAGATCAAGGTAAGTGTGTTTTTTTGCCCCTGGATCAGTGATGTGGCAATCCAAGAGAGTGCCAGGCCGGCCGGCCTAGGTGAGGCCGGTCAGCCTGGGATTTTCCCCCATTTTGCCTCAATTTTCATACACTTGTTCCTGCATTCATAGCTCATCCAAAACTTGTGGAACTTGATTAGTTTAAGTAAAATATATATGGAACATAGTGCACAACTCTATTTATTCCCAAGAAATTGACGGACAAAGTGTGTTTTAATGGTCATAAACAAAGTGCACAAACTGTCGCGATGGGGTCTAGTACTTTTGTGTGCTGGTTCTTTCAGTCTTGTGTACCTATCTGTGGGAAATCTCGAGCGTAAGCGCATCAAAACTCTAAGAGATCTCCCCCACACTTGTTCTTGTACTTGGTGCTTTATTCAAAAAAACAAAAAGTTGGAAACAAAATGGACTCTACTAGTTCAAGAACTAGGGAGCCTAACTTTATTTGAACTCAAATATATATAAATATATCTATATATAATATATTTTAATTTTATTTTCACCATGAGACTTACTCAAACAAGGTTGAATGAAAATTGCATCAACATAAGCGAAAAAGGGTATACTTACGGTGGACCCTTGAAGGGTAATATGTACCTCCTTTGTATGTTGCGCAATATAAATCCGATACCTTGGCTTACCTTCCCATTTGAATGAAGCTCAATGACTTACCTGTTTGGATTTGAAGATTTTCCTACAGGGGTTAGTGCACATATACAACCAACATCCATGAAAGTATTAACTCTAAAGCTCATCAATCAAACTTGACACCACGTCTAGTTTGATCAAAGAAGACTTTTCAACCTAAGCACCATACTTAATTTAAAAAGCCTATGAATGTATGTTGCAGCATATATTCAAACTAGAGCAGACGAGCACATATAAAGGAAGCATTAAAGCATGATCAAGCTTTATTCAAATAGAGATAACATGAGCAAGAGAGTGGTGAACCTCGGGCTACCTCCCGGAAAGACTTTGTTTAAAGTCAAAAGAGGACATACCTGGAGGTGCTAACCATGGCGTTTCGTTGATGGAGAACTTAGAATTTCTGCCATGGTAACTCCTCTCTTTCTCTTTTTTTTTGAGCATGATGCAAGGACTAACACCATCACCAAACCAAGATAATATTTGGCATTCCTTACATACCTCCCCCACACTTGGAGTTTGCATTGCTGAGCAGCGCAACTCAAGTGTGTGGAGTTCAAGCTTCCCATCATAAGCATCCCCTCACCAAGAATTACCATGATGTTGTAGTCGGTGTAGCTCTGATGTTCTTAGGAGTCACCAGTCCTTCGTTCTTTTTAATCTCGACCTAAAATAGTTAGTGACAAAAATACCCGAAGGCAAGTTTATCCTAAAGATATGATCTTGCCTTTTTTTCAAGAGGGAAATGATAATTCGGGCTATCTCTCGGCAGTGCTTTGTTTATGGTCACAAGCTCGACCATGGGAACTTTCTCTTGCAGCTATCATTGGCGATGATATTCCTTTCTCACCACCAATTGTTGATTTAATGTTGATGCTTTAGCTGCAAGATTAGTGCCACAAATGCAACCATGAGATTTGCAGAATTTATGGTAGACAAAGGCGTCTATAACCAACCCCCTAAACATTTCACAAATGAGGATCTGAGGGTGGCACAAAGCGTGGCTAACTCTAGAGGTGCACTATGTGAGCATGGTTCTTGAGGTTTTTCAAGAAAGAAGCTTCCATGATCGTGTGTAGAATCCTCTCTCTCGGACTCTAGAGTCAGCGCCTCAAGCTTCTCCATGGCCCAAGGGTTCTCCTTCTTCTAGAGTTTAGCATCTTGTGTCCAAGTGGGAAGAGGGTTGAGCCTGATCGATGGTGATGATGGTCGTTCGGTAAGGATATGAAGATCTTCTCCTGAATTGTCCTCTTTGAAGTGTTCAAAATCTTTCTCAAGAACAGATTCAAGAGGGTCAAGAGGAGAGACAGCCATCACTTGCTCGATCAGCTCACGCGTAGGAATAGATTCTGTCAAAGGATTGATAGATCGAGAGATCGGGACGGAAGAATCCTTCCCTAGTTTGATGTTGAGGTTCCCTGATCTGGGCACATCTCGGAATAGCTTTTCTATGGGATGGCCGATTAAGAGTTCAAAGTTAGGAGCTTTGAAGACATAGAAATCTAGGGTGACCTCGACATTGTTGTGTCGTACAGACACATTCTGTAGAATCCCATACCCTTCCATGTGAGTGCCAAAGGAACTTTCAAAGTTTCTGCTAGTCGGTGCTAGGGTCTCGTTGCCTAGGAAGGTCAGTGCAACAAAATTGGACATGCTGTTAGCACCGACCGTGGGATTGTAGAGAGCATTCACCGTGGCTCCTTGGATTTAGCATTGAATAGGATGGAGAACTAATCTGAATTGCTTCAAGGGATAGCTCCACTTCCCTTGACCATCCATTGCCCATGATAATTGTCGACTCCATGATGGTTTCCATGAGGAATTTTTCTTCAAGAGGATTAGAAGGAGTGACTGGAACTGGTGGTCTCTTCATGCACAAGTAGTTTGAGCTGTTTTCGTAATATTCAAAGATAACTTCCTTGAAACTATGTAGGAATTTCGAAGGTTGAGGTTCCTCTTCCTTTGGTGTCTCACGTTCAGGTTCAGGATAGGATTTAGGAGTCGAACCCAAGGTTTGGATCTAAATATTCGGATTCAGATGCTAAGGCTTCCTCATGATGTACCTCTGGTTCTACCCGAGGAGGCTCACGCTTGCAGACAAAGGAGGTATTTTCCATAATTTTGTTGAGGATTTCCCTTCCTTTGGCTGGAGTCTTGTGTGAGAACGAACCTCCGATGGTGATATCGACGTAGTGTGCATCTTCCTTACTCAGACCCGTGTAGAGATGTTGGAGTAACAAATGATCGGGTAGAGATAAGTCAAGGCCAGATTGAGCTAGAAGGGACAATCTGACCCAAGATGCACCAATGGATTCGTTTTCTTTCTGATGGAAGGTTAGAATTTCTGCTTGTAAGGCACAGATACGGGAGAGTGGAAAGAATGCAAGATAGAACCGATCTCGAAGATTATTCCAATCCCTGTTCGCACTTCTTACGTTAGATGTGTACCATTGCCTCGCCGACTCTATAAGAGAGAAGGGAAACAACTTCCACTTAAGAGTTTCATGTGTCATGCATGAAATTTTCAAGCATGAGCACACTTGCTCAAATTCACGCAGATGATGGTAAGGATTTTCATTGTCCAATCCTGAAAAGCAATGTTCCTGAACCTTATCTATGTAACTGGGGCTAATTGTGTAGCCAGATGAAAGAATTGGATCAGCAGGAGAGGGTGGCTCACAAAACTCGCCCTTAGGTGCGAAGTGCTGTTGAATGGATGGTTGCTCCATGGATAGTGGGGGTAAAGATAGAATGAAAGAAATGAAAAGATACGAGGACGAACTGTGATGGGAACACGAGGATGCCCGATCTTCCGTCAGGAGGATAACTATCAATTTGTCGACAACCCGACACAAGCGATCCGGCTTCCGATCAACAAGACCCGAGGCCGCAATCGAAGCACCACGTCATCTATTGGTTAGCAACTATGCGCTGCCCGGTTGACTTCACCACAAGCAAGAACAAGAAAGAACGCAACCAAATTGCAGATAAATGATTAATCTCACAAAGTTGGGGTCTCACAGACCGATGATGGTGAAACTGTTCTGGACAGGATAATCTAAGCAAAACCCTAAACCCTAACGTGTGCAGCGGCTACTGATTATATAGTCTAAGGGGCGTGCAAGTACCCCTGTTCGCGTCCCTAAGGAGTCCCAATAGATTCTGGATGCAGAATTGTTTCGACAATTCCTGTTGACTCCGATGGAATTTGGACTCAAACCAAAGCCATTAGTTAGCTTATGCAATTATCTTTCCATCCGTATGTGGATTGTCAAAAATGGAGTCCGTATGTGACCTGGGCGTCCGTTTTACCACAGACTGCTCCTGGAGTCCGAGATGGACTCGAACTTGACATGGATTGGGCCTCCAACTTGACTTGGATGCCCTTGCTGGCCTCCTAAGGAGATGGCCAAGGGGAAGGACGTCCAAGGGATTCCTTGGTGTGTTCCCCATCTCTTTGGGGCATGCTCCAACTTGGGCTAGGGTCCCAAGGATGAATAACAAGCCCATGATGATGACGTAGCTCCTGGCAGAAATAGCGACAGCTAGTCTTGATGATTTGGAGACCTTGCCGACACAATATCGAAGTGGGATAAGATCTATTTGAAAGCTTATCAAGAAAACTTTCCATCAAGTGCTCATTGATCTCAATCGCACTCCTGATGGATGAGTTATGACCTTCCCAATGAAGCAATGTTGGCCTGCCGACGAACTGACAGTTCAACTTTGATGGACTTGCACTTTGAGACACGTTTGTACCTACAAGCAAATAATGACATGTACATATGGAACCAAGTGAATTGTACCAAAAACCACTATGCAAAAGTAGGAACAAGCTCACCTTATAATCAATGGTCGTATCGGAAGGTGTGATGTCCTCATCAAACTGTGTTCGAAGAGAATATAGCAACCGTTCCCCGGCAATAGCGCCAGAAAGCTTGTTGGGTATTTTTAACGTCATAGATAAATCCGCAAGCGCACGGAATACCATTTTAGCTTTCACCCAAGAGTATTTCAAGGTATCGTATCCACTGAGGAACGTGTGTACACTCTCTTAGGTCCAGGTTCGTCCAAGGACACCACACTAGCAAGAGGCAAGGATCATAGAGGATTCCTAAGGCTGAGAATCAAAGGTAAGGTAGAACTATCCTAGTTGTTTACTTGGGCTACTGATTTGGCCTGGATAAAACCGAGATGCCCCATTAATACAGCACTGGGATAACCCGAACAGGGAGGGTTATGTTGAGTAAATAGGCCTGCCACCACCTGTCACCTACCTCATCAAACCGTAGGATATACCACAACCAACAGGTAAAGTCTTGCCTAGACACCACATCTACGTTGTCGTCTACTAACTCTACCCTCGGCCAAGAACATCCTTCTCTATCAGGAGTCTTATACTAGAGTACCCACTAAGCTAGTGAACTATCAATCCAGTAAACAACTTAAGAACTAGAATTACTACTTAACTATGAAACAAAAGCACTAAGGAAGTCACGAACACTTACTTTGATTTATAAGCATTCATCGAGGTACAAGCTGGAGGAGAGTGCCGACAACCCCGGCACTTCCCCTACTTCCCCTCACTCTCTTCCTATCTTCTTACACCGCCTAGGCAGCGCTACACCTCTAGAGAGAGCCTAGAGCTGGGAATAGGAGAGGAGAAGGCAAATGTTGCAAGTGTGAAGTGTGTTCTAATTCTAGCCCCCCCCCCCTCATATATATATAGGTGTGGCACTAGGGGTCTACAGCTGGAAAAACAGCAGAGGCCTCCTCGAACCGCCATTAGGAGCCAATGAGGAAGCGTCATGTGCAGGGTTTAGTCGGTTGTGCCCTAGCTGGTTCGGCCGAACTAGGTTGGGCACCAACCGACCTCAGCTTCGCACAGGAGGCTGGCAGGTGTGCCCTCTGGTCCCTGGTAAGTGACTTGGCACTTTCTTGGGTCCATTTCCTGCGCTGGTGGGCCCTTTGATCCGTGTGAGCCTGAACGGTGCGTTCTGATTGGTCAGAGCTGCTTAGCCTTGGATCATGCTTGCTCCTTTGCACCTGCATACATATTTAGACCAGCACTTGTGGAATTCATTAGATAATCATCCTATACTAGTGTTGGCATGTGATATTGTTCCTCTTTTATGCAGGATTTGATGGTCGAAATTGAGCTGTACCGTATCGTCAACATGCCCTCAATGGCGACGGCGATGCACATGGCATGCTATAGAAGAACTTGAATCTGAAGAATGCCACACCTGGGAGGGACCCGTCAGGGCTTGGCAGGCCTACTAGAGCGTCATAGATCAATATGAAGAACGGAGAACAACTAGGGTTGCAAAAGTAAGGGCAAAGAGAAATAGGAGTAATAGTGTTTGGTAGATTCGATTGTGGCTGATTCAATCAGTCTACACCTGTCAACTATATATGGGGCAGCATGGACTTGTTCAATAGGTAAAGAGTGCACCAAAAAGTCCCAAACCAACAATACACAGTGAAAGCTTAAATTCGTGTAAATCTCGAAAACTCGTCGAACCCCGCAAATTCGAACAATGACTGACTCATTCGGTGACACCAAAAACATATGGCCGAACCAGTTAGTGCTCATCAGCTTGGCTTAATCTCGGCTCACTGCTATCACTATGCTTTTGACTGAATTTTATCGGTGCTCATCGGCTCGGCTCATTCTCGACTCAGTTTCGGCACTTGAATGACCAATTCATGCTCTGCTACTTCGACCGAACCACTCGATGAGGATAACGAACTCTTCTTAACCTCTCTGGAATAACCGATTCATGCTCTTCTATCACAGACGCTTTTCATTGATTCATTCGGTGCTATATTTATAGCTTCCAGCGAATCAGTCTATCAGTTGTAGCACCTCACCTTCCATCGGCCATAACTCTCATCCGGAGTCCGATTGGGGTCATCCACATGTCCATTTCAATCAGCTCGACAAGAGCTATCCAGTGGTGTTGTCTATTCTGCAATTTTACCACCATAACCAACAGAAAATTGACCGACTTAATCGGTGCTATCAGCATTTATCATTTTCCATCGCCAAAACTCTTATTTAGAGTTTGATTTAAGCAATCCATATGTGCATTTCGATCGTTTTGACGAGGGCTATCTATTGGTGATATTCCTTCTGCACTTTGATTCTATCTTCCCTTTGATTAACGCTAATCTTTGTATCTTCATACTCAAACTGGCTCGTGCCAAATATGAGTGTCAACAAAGGTGAGGCGCAAGAACCATATGTTGGAGGGCATTGGAGCCGCGGAGGTCAAGAAATTAACATTAGTTTGTTGGAGCTCATGAATTCCTACACTGTAGAGCTCGAGGGTGCAAGGGCTGCAGCAGCATTCCACGACAATCGAACTAGGACCTGCGGTTGATCTGATCCAGCTTGATCATGTTGGAGGTACAGGTGAGGTGTGGCGAGGTTGTGAGCAAGAAAATTTGGCGTATGATGTAGCAGCATGCGTGATCTGGCTGGAGCGGCGAGCTCGACGCTATCGAAGAATGCCGCAGGATGAAGGAACGTGTTCTTGTCTTTGTGCTCAACTGGGTTATCTTGTATTTATTATCCAGGGTCTTACAACTGGCCACGTCTTGCTTGGCGACATGCATTGCTGGAACATGTACAGGTGTGTGTCGCAGCAAGCTTGAGCGGTGGTGCATCGAGGGTGAGCAGCTAAAGCAGGCAAGCAGGTGGCTGACGGGGGAGCTCTGGCTTAAGAGCACATCTGTCCCTCTGATCGGCCAATTTGTTTGATAAAAAATGACAACCAGACTTGCACGGCGAAATTCCCTGGATCTTTACTAAGTTTTAAAGCTGACATGTAGGACTACAACTTTGTTATAGGGATTAAATTCAAGGGATGAAGGATTTAAGAGATAATGATCTCTGGATTTTCGGCCAAAAAGAAATCTGAACTTCATGGTTAAAGGGTTTTCATGAGCCCGATACCTCATGTGTCAAATCTCCTGAATTGTCCAATCTAAACTTTTTAAAAGCTTCAACTCAACTTCCTAGCTCATTCATAGAGCTGCAGGTCCTAATATAAATCTCACCTCAAAAAATCTTGCTTCAATCTTTTTATTAATTTTTGCCAAGCATTCACCGAAAACTTTAATTTAAGTTGCAACTCAATGTGGCTGGTTGACATCATTCCCAGACATAGATTATTTAACTACTGAAAATAGCACTTCTATCCGATCTTTTGGTTAGCAAAATAATGGGCATCTTATCCAAACCATGATCTTAGCTCCACTACAGAGTCCAGGAGACTTCTCTGCAATTAAGTTCGTGAATCTGAGATTTAGATGAGAAACTACGGGTGTTTATTTGAAGTTAATAAAAAACAATACCAAACTATACACATATGTTCACTTGATGATGTTGGGCTGGTTTGGCGAATGGAGCTTCTTGCTGAATACCCTGGTTCGATCCCTCCTCACTGCATATTAGTTTTTGACAAATGGGCCTAACTCAGCTGACTTGGGCCGAGTGTGGACTGACACAGAGTAGGATATTGAATTTGTGACTGATTTCTTTTTGCATTCCATGACATGTGCTAGAGATCTGTCACTAAAGTCGGGCTCAAATTGATCCTCTTGCTGATCCGTGATGGATATCATAACGTATTTGTGACATTTCTTATAAAGGTCACTCGAAATTTATCATAGATTAAATGGTTTGTTGTAGTGAACATACCTAAAATCTAACTTTCGAACTTTATATTCGACCAAAATGAATTCCTTATTTCAGATTAACTTAAATTGGTCTACAAAATGACCCCTTGACCAACTATTCCAATTTCCAACATTTGGAAAATTAAAGTCTGAATTTTCGCTCATATCCACTTTGATCCATTGATTCGAGATCCTTCACTTCAAAATTTTACACTCAGCTATGATCCAAACCAAACTGCTATAACTCATATCTGGACTGTTTGCCAAGTGTTTTTACTTTTTTTAAGCAGAGATTTAACTCTTTCCTTCCCGCTTAAGCTACCAAAATATATGGTTTTCGATCCAAGTTTCATCCTTTGCCTATGCTAAACGTAGATCACACCCAAAACTCCAACTTCCACACTGAGTAAATGCTATATATATTAAAATATAAATCTTTGGAAGCCATTTAAATATGCCTCAATGCTATTGATGAGATTGTTTCTTAATCCCAACTTTACCATCATCATCTAGCCAAGCTTTAGGGGCTTAATCCTTTATTAGAGCATCACGGTTACCCATTTTTCTAAGAAAAAAAAGCTAGGAACCTGAAGTCTGTAGTGTTCCATTCTTCGGTTGCCGAAGAAAGCATGGTAGCCACTTAAAAGTTCACAAGAATTCGAGAAAGCTTGGAATAACTTGTATGCAGATTTTATCAAAGGAGTTGCATCCACCTTAGTTCCCAAATCTTTACTCGAGGACGAGCAAAAGGTTAAGTGTGGGGGCTTAAGTATCAAATTCGACCATCAACCTCTGCATCATTCAAAAGTAAATAACCACCAAACTTAGGGTTTAATTCTAACTATTTCCCCAAGTTTTAGTGAGTCATGATATGCAGGCATGAATGGAAACCAAGAGAAAACATGCATAACACACACAAGAAATGCAAAGAAGATCGTTCCCTGCGTCACATGATGATAGAAGGACCCACTTGGCAGAGCAAATTGACGTAACTTTGCGGGAAACACCGAGAATAGGTGGCGAGGGTAGAGAGGATTCCTAGGTAGCATTATAGATGAGTTAAAGGTCGATCTCTTGGGCACATACTTGCTTCGAGCACCAGCTTACTCCTGATCTGCCAGGTGACTCCGGCCAACAGCTATACGCTATATCCGAACATGGAGGATTACAAAGAACAAATAGAGCTGTCACCACCTACGGCCTAACTCTAGCAACCTGTGGGATATAAGGCAAACAAAGGATAACCCTTAGCCTAGACACCATAACTACACCACTGATTACTACTACAGTCTAACTACGTCTGATCTCTCGTAGCAAACTATAGCCTCCGTATAAATACGAAGCGACGAACCCGCGAGTAAGAGAATTGATCCCACTCAGATATAAGCACTACTAGTGCATACTATATCAAGGTATATTAGCATACATGAGAGCATACAAGTCTATACTTTGATAACAAGGGTCATAGACTACTCATGCATATATATACAGAGAACCAAGTATAACACTATAAGAAGTAATCACGAATACAAACTTACTTAACTCCAAAGGAAGTCAGCATCCGTAGAGGTACAAGTTGGGAGGAGAGTGCTGACACCCTGGCACTCCACCCAGCTACCCCTAACCCTCTCCCTATTTTCTAAGCACTACCTAAGCAGCACCAAGCCTCTAAGGAGCTTTGAGCTCAAATGTAAGAGTGTAAGCACAAGAGAGGAGTGGTGAAGTGTGTCTCATTTAGCAACCCCTCCCCTCATATTTATAGGTACGTCCCATGGTGTGCTCAGCCGGAATTCGAGGTTCATGCGCTTGGAACCGCCATTGGAGACCAATAAGGAAGCTACACGTGGCAAAGGTAAGTCGATGGAGCTCAGCCTGGTTCGACCGACATGGCCAAGGCTCCAACCGACCTCTCCCTTGGTAGGGTGGCTTATTAGTGGGCCCTCTAGTCCATGGTTGGTGACTTGGCTAAAGTTAGGTCGGTTTCACCTCGGTTGTGGACCCTTCAATCCATGTGATGCTGAATGCTTGCGCCTGATTGGTCAGAAGGGTGTTGCCTTGGATTGAGAGTGTGTTTTCTCCTCTAATTGATCTGCAGATAAATATTTACCAACACTTGTAAAATTTATTAGTAATAACCCGTACCACTAATGTTGATGCTTATCTTCCATATATTTATGCAGGAATTGACATCATGGATATGACACTTAAGCACCGTCAGTAGGGATCATTGTTCGTTCTTTGAAAGTTTGTTTCTAGCCTAAAGACTTAAGTCTTAATAAGGAGTTTGGCTAGGGTTAGAAGCTATATCCATAATGTAGACGTGGTGTCTAGACTTAAGTTGTAGACGTGGTGTCTAGACTACTCTTCTCTACAGTCTGTCGAGGTAGGCAGACAGCCCTATCTTTCCTTTGTAGTCCCCCACGTTCGGGTTAGGCGCAGAGCCAATAGCCGGATACACTTGGTAGACCAGGAATAAACCGATGCCCGAAGAAAGATTATCTTCCCTAGGAATCTCTATCCTTAGTCAACCACACTACCCAGAACCATCATATCTTCTCTTTTCTTTGGATAAACTAGCTAGTAAACTGTTACACCTCCATTCCCTGATAAATTACTTATTTGTAGTTTTTTACTAGAGTTCTTCAAGGGACAAATTCCCTTGCCCATCGTGCCTTGCAACATGATACAAAAGTTTTACGTCATCTTACGCCCAAGCAAAACATCACCTAGCAAACCACTCTGCGCAGCAAATCAAAACAAAAACAGGTCTGAAACCCCAGCAACGATTTATCTTCCCACAACCACCTAACTATATATCCATTGTCTTAGAAGCTACATAAATCAGCGAAAGAAACAGCACAAACTGGTCGCAGCTTCAAGCACACCAGGCATCCTCCCAATCTCACTGCATATCTGTCCATGTACCCATTCACCATCAGGCTGAAGCACCCCTCCATCAGAGACCCTGATCAGCGGCAGCTCGATCTGTCATCACCCATCAGGATCCAGCCGCCACATGTTTGACAAGCCTTGCCATTGTCCATTACTCCACTGGCCCAAAAAATGCATCAGAAAAACCATGGCAACACCACTATGTTGCCGCTGGCCCAACACGGCTACTACCAGATATAGTGCATTGGTCAAGCGTTACTGTTTGTCCATTGTTAGGCAATGCGATTGGGATCATCATGTAACTTACAACTAAAACTTTTTTAACTGAAAGCAACATCATGGTGGAATACTTGTTACACTGATAATAAGACACCATAATAGAAATAAATAGAAAGGCAAGTATCAATTGTACTAAGACCTAAATACTTTGTCAAGGACATATAGCATCATTTCACTCAATCTGAGAATATAGGAGGAAAAATTATCTATAAGCTTATCTACTAAGATTATTGATAAGATTATCTACTAAAGTACAACAACATTTTATCCATGGGGAAATTGAATAAGAATTAGATAAAGCTAAGGAGCTTTGTGAAATTCAGATCTCACCTCACCCTCAACACGAACAAGGCCTATGCTTAGCAGAAGCCAATCACTGTTCTAAAGGAGCAAATAGTCAAAATACACGATATTATTTTTTTCTGTTACTAATGCTATAAAGAACTCGTGACAATTATAATTCTCTCCTCTATTTTAAATCCATAGAAGCATCAGTGGTTATTACAATAGCTTGAATCTAGTTGTAAGTGGTACATCCATATATCAAAAAAATAATTTCAGGTTTAGATCAAAGAGCCATTTTTGCTAGTATGGTTTTGAGACAGCCAAAATAGCAGTTCTGCTTTTCTTTTACAATCTCTGACTTTAAGCATAATAGTCTAGAAGTAAAGGTCACATGTACAAATTTATCAACCTGGACCAATAGGATGATCCTTGCAAAGGTAGCTAACACTGAACTTATTCAAGCATTACACAACCACCACACCATTGCAGAGCATTACCAAAATTACGAATCAAAATATGGACTGTAAGAAAATTCCACACCGCATTACCTTCAAGGCTTCAACCAAACCTGTTGTGCATATGCAAGGCAACAAAAACACAAATTTGGTATTGTCTGAATTACTGCCATCGTCATGTTTCCTTTTGCTTGGCCAAATATACAGAAGAGTTGCTATTGGGAAGGAGAAAATTTCACTCGGTATGCATCTCATCCGTACTTCAAAAGTCTTAGTTGATGTAGCAACAATTGAGCAATCGAAACAGACCTTTTTAAAATATTTCTTTTGTTAAAACCAAAATCCCTGTCAATTATGTAACACCATTTTTAGATAGAAGAAGCAAGCTGGACGAGCTGCAGCTAGAACTAAAGCAGTAAAGCCAAGAAGTATCAGCTATCGCTATAGACCAACAAAGATGAACATACCAACTGCTAAGAATCTAACAAGCACTAATCAGTACAAAAGATGAGGGCGGAGACTGTCCCCTCTGATTGGAGAGGGGTCGAGCGGAAAGGGGATCTGCTTACATGGGGAGATTACGCTGCGTGTTCTGACGGTGAAGGCATAGAGATTTACTGCCGCCCTAGGTCGCTGAGATCTCTCCACTGCCTGGGCTCCCGCCTACCCTTGAGCGCGCAGAGCGCTGGTTGTGGATGGCGCCCACCCGTGGATGCCGTGCTGAGCCCACCTGCATTGATCTCGTGGAACATTATCCGCGGGGACACAAAGAAGCAAGGGAGCGGAGCCATGGACGGCGGTGAAGAGGAAGCCATGAACAACCTAGGGTTTTGGAGGAGTACGCCCCGCAGAAGGCGGCAGCCGTCGTCGCGTGGGAGCTACTGGGCCACCACGTGCAAGTGCGGGAAGCCCAGGTGCAGGGGCCTCAAGAAGGCCGTGGAGTTCGACATCCAGCTCGAGACGGAGGAGTGCGTGCGCGGCCGCCCCAGGCCCGCCGCGCGATCGGCGCTGCTCGCGGCCGCGGGGGCGCGCCCCGTCGAGCTCGGGGACAAGCAACGGGAGCTGGAGGCCGAGCTCCGGAAGATGGCGCCGCCCAACGACCGCACCGTGCTCATCTTCGGCGCCAAAAAGGGAGGGAGGGGGGCACGGGCCGGCCTGGGCACACGGCGGCCTCTCCCTCCCTCTCCTGCTCCTCCTCCTCTTCGCGTGCGCGGCGCAGCCGCTGTCGGCCGCGCCTCTGTCTCGCTGCCGGCTGCGCCGCGAGCAGGCCCGCCGGATCTCCGCCGGCCCGTGCCGCGTGGAGGGCTAAGGGGCGCCACCGGGAAGAAGGCGCCGGATCCACGCCAGCCCGTGCCGCGCGGAGGGGGTGAGGGGCGGGGAGGGGTGCCGCGGTGAAGAAGGCCCGGATCCACGCCGGCCCGTGCCGCACGGAGGGGTGAGGGGCTGGGAGGGGCGCCGCCGGGAGAGAGAGAGAGAGAGAGAGAGAGAGAGGAGGCGCCGCCGGGGCACAGAGAGAGAGGAGATGCGCGGGGTTGGGGAGAGGGGCGGCGTGGATTCCGCGGGAGCGGGCGACAGCGGCGGAGCAGGAGGAGTGGCAGCGGGGAGGGGCAGCGGAGGCAGGCGGAGAGGGAGAAGGGGAGGGGAGGCAGCGTCGGCGAGGCAGAGAGGAGAGAGGGAGAGAGAGGGCCACGGCGGGGAGCAGAGGAGAGGGAGGGAGAGGGCGGCGGGGAGAAGGGGTAGGTTCCGGGTCGCGGGAGGGGTCAGCGAAAAATTGTGTCGAGGTTTTTTTTAAGACAGCAGCATTATTAAATTTTTACTTTTTATATTAAAATAAACATTAGTCTGAGAACCTTCGCGAAAAATATATAAACGCGAGTACTGCATCATCTAGAGGATCTAGATTTAGTTATGATTTTTATAAAATTGGAGGATATTTTTAAAAGATATCCAAGGCTAGCGAGGAATGGACACGCATCCCATTTTGCCCGTGAAGTGCAGGGAGGAGGGCAAACGAGAGGGATTTTAATAAAGTTGATACCAATTAGCATTTCTAGTGCCGTTGCCACGGAATTGTTGTTGTAGTTGTCTTCGAATCTAGTTTCCCCGTGTATCTTTTCTTTTTACATTTCTCTTTCTTTTTATAATTTTATTACCATGAAGCACATTTTCAATCCAAAAATTTTCTACTCCCAAGGGCGAGTTCTCAGAGCCACCAAAATCTTCTAAGCCCATCACAGCTTCTGGCTATGAACTCCGTCCCGGCTTCATACCATGGTTCGGGAACAATCCTTCTCAGGTTACGATAACAAAAATCCCTACCACCACCTACGAGAGTTCGAGCAATTGTGCTCATGCCTAACCATTGCGGGAATGGCACAAGAAACACTTCGGTGGAAGTTGTTTCCTTTCTCCCTTGATGAGAGAGCGAAGCAATGGTATGCCCTTAACGTAGGGAAGGTAAACGGAGAGTGGGATGAACTAAGGGACATGTTCTGTCTTGTGTTCTTCCTAATTTTTCGTATTGCTTCCCTACAAAAAGAGATCCTCGACTTTCATCAGGACGAGAAGAAAACCTTAGGTGCAGCCTGGGCTAGGTTCTCTCAGCTAACTCATGCTAGCCCAGAATTGTCTATCCCCGACCACATGTTGCTTCAACACTTCTAGTTAGGGCTTAGCAAGGAGTCTGCCCTACAGCTTGACACTGCTGCCGGAGGATCTTTTATGCACATAACCACAACCGAAGGAGAATCCCTTTTAGACCGTATCTTAGAAAACACCACCTTCACCGAGTCCCTCCTAGAGAGCCTTCAAGCCACGAGGAAGCCCCGCTGTTTGAGTCAGCACCTTTACTTCTGACCTACCTAGACTCATCCATCGAGCCTTCCCCCGAACCAGAAACTACGGAGGAAGAAGAAATTCAACCTCTGGAGATTCCTTTCGAATTCTAGGAAGATTTATTCGAAGATTACGGAAACACCACGAATTACTCTCATCATAAGAAACCCTCAATTCAAGTTTCTCCTACCGAACCTCTCGTTAAGGCTTTCCTTAAAGAGACGGTTAGAGACCTAACCGTTGTTATGAGCAGCGAGTGGGTACAAGACGGAGAGCTATCCTCTAAACTACTTCAGATCCTCGCCCCCTCTTTAACCATTCAATGCCATGTTCAAGGAACTTTGGGAAAAATCCTTTACAATCCCAAGGTTGGATCAAATATCATGTATGCATCCTTTGTGTTCATGCATTTAGGAGAACATCCTTTGGTTCCAACCTAGAAAACCCTTAGGAATGCGCCAGGATCCATCATCGAGGGAATTGGGATGATTCATGATGCACTCTTACATCACGATGACTTTGAGGTCGCCCTTGATTTCCATGTGTTTGATGTCCATGACTTTGACATTTTAATTGGGCACCCCTTTGAAAAAGTGTTCCTAGAAGCTCCCGCACTAGGAACTCTTGATGTGAAATTGGGGAGAGACATCTTCTCGGTTCCGATTTCGCGAACCAAGAACTCTCTAGCAGAGCCTCTCCCCCAGTTAGAACCGAGTGAGGAAGTGATGGTCGTTTCACCTTTTGAACCTCCCGAGTTATCCCTAGAGAAGGACTTCGAGCTTTTCGTTCAAGAAGTAAATCACTTGGAAGAAGCTCTCGATCTTCCAACCCACGAGCGTCCAACACAACCACCCATCGAGTTAAAACCTCTTCCTTCTAGCCTTCACTATGCTTTCTAGAATGGTGGCATAGAGTCTCCCATCATCATTAGTGATAGAATTTCTAGAAATGAGGCAGTCAAGCTGTTAGCCGTCTTAGAAAACCATAGACCTATATTCGGTTACTCGCTCCAGGACCTTAAGGGAATCAGCCCTACCCTCTGCACTTATCGCACCCTATAGATCCTTCCAGCACACCTTCTAGGGAGCCTCAGCGCAGGCTAAATAATGCAATGAGGGAGGTCGTTAAGAAAGAGGTTCTCAAGATTTTCTGATAGGAGGTTGAATCCCGATCTTCCGAGAGGTACGGTAAACTTGATTGGTGGAGAACTCGACGTTGATGATCCAAGGCTCTGAACGAACAGAACCCCGCAATCACTACACCACTGCTCCGTTGGTTATCACCCGTGTCACACAAATAATCTCGCCATGAAGGCTTATCCCTGCAAGCGCAATCAAGAAAACAAGCAAGAATAGGAGAGGAAATCAAACAGACTTGATTACGAGGTGGAATCTCACAAACCGATGAACGGCGACACTGTTCGAGGACAGATTGAATCTAAGCAAAACCCAAACCCTAAAATGGCGATGGCTACTGAATAAAAGAGAGTTAGGGATGTGCAAGTCCCCTGGATGCAACCCTAACGGGCTTCAACACGGTACACGGTACACGGGCCAACGGCCCCACAGACTGTGACACAGCACCCTGATAGATTCTGGATGCCCACTTATGTCGCTAATTTCCGTCGACTCAGAAGTAATTTTGAGGTGGGATTGGTGCCATTGGAAGCTCTATAAAATTCTGGTTCCAACCATATATAGAATGCACAAATCCGACTCCGTATGTGGCCAGGGCGTCTATTTTCGTAAAGTAAGGTTCTGAAATCCGATGTGGAGTCGAAGTCGAGTTGGACATGGACTCCTCCTTGGTGTGGACGTCCTAGCTCCTCCTCCTTGAGTCCTTGGCCTTCTCCAAGTCCTTGCTGGTCCTCTTCATTGTTCCTAATCAATAACACATGCATGGAACCCAGCGTAAGTTTTGAAAAACAATTGACAAGGTTAGAACATACCTGGAGATCCAACTGTCGCGCATATGCTCTAGTGATCGGTCCTTGCATTGTATGCAAAGGAGAGATGTCCTCATCATTTTCCACATTGGGATAATCTATCCCATGATAAGAGGTTGAGTCCCGATCTTCTGAGAGGTACAGTAAACTTGATCGGTGGAGAACTCGACGTTGATGATCCAAGGCTCCGAACGAACAGAACCTCACAATCACTACACCACTGCTCCGTTGGTTATCACCCGTGTCATACGAATAACCTCACCACGAAGGCTTATCTCTACAAGTGCAATCAAGAACACAAGCAAGAACAGGAGATGGAAGCAAATAACTTGATTACGAGATGGGGTCTCACAAACCGATGACGGCGACACTGTTCAGAGACAGATTGAATCTAAGCAAAACCCAAACCCAAAAGTCACGACGGCTACTAAATAAAAAGGAGTTAGGAGCGTGCAAGTCCCCTGGACGCAACCCTAACATCTCCAACACGATACACGGGCCAGCAGCCCAAAAGATGGTGATGCAGCACCCTGACAGATTCTGGATGACCACTTGTTTCCAAGATTCCCGTCGACTCAGAAGGAATTTTAAGGTGAGACTGGTGCCTTTGAAGCCTTATGAAACTCTGATTAGCACCATATATAGAACATCCAAATCCGACTCTGTATGTGGCCAGGGCGTCAATTTTGGTGAAGTCAGGTTCTGGAATCCGAGTGGAGTTGAAGTCGAGTTGGACATGGACTCCTCCTTGGTGTGGATGTCCTAGCTCCTCCTCCTTGACTCCTTGGCCTTCTTCAAGTCCTTGCTGGTCCTCTCCATTGTTCCTAATCAATAAAACATGCGTGGAACCAAGCATAAGTTCTGAAAAACAATTGACAAGGTTAGAACATACCTAGAAATCCAACTGTCGCGCACGTGCTCTATTGATCGGTCCTTGCATTGTATGCAAAGGAGAGATATCCTCATCATCCTCCCCCTCTTGAATTGGAGTCATTCTTGACTTAAGCTCATCTTCCTCAACCAAGTATGGCTTCAAATCTGTAATGTTAAATGTGGGACTAACCCCAAACTCGGGAGGCAACTCAAGTTTATATGCATTGTAATTTATCTTCTCAAGAATCTTAAAAGGTCTAGTGGCACGTGGCATGAGCTTGGACTTTCGCAAATCTGGAAATCTATCTTTTCTCAAATGAACCCACACCAAATCACCGGGTTCCAATTTTACCTCCTTCCTACCTTTACTAGCAGCAATTCGATACTTTTCATTCATTTTTTCAATTTTTCATGCAACTTAAGAATAAATTCAGAACGTTGTGTAGCATTGAAGTTCACAGTTTCAGAAGGTGGTAAAGGCAGCAAATCAATTGGAGCACGAGGATTGAAACCATATACTACCATAAAAGGACTTAACTTGGTTGTGGAGTGAATAGATCTGTTATAAGCAAACTCAATATGTGGCAAACACTCCTCCCACAACCTCAAACTATCTTTCAAAACAGCCCGCAACATAGTAAACAAGGTACGATTAACTATCTCCGTTTGCCCATCAGTTTGTGGATGACAAGTAGTAGAAAATAGCAACTTTGTTCCCAATTTATACCATAAAGTTCTCCAAAAATAGCTCAAAAACTTAGCATTCCTATCAGAAATAATAGTATTCGGTACACAATGCAAACGCACAACCTCTTTAAAGAACAAATCAGCAACATGCGAAGCATTGTCGGTCTTGTGACAGGGTATAAAATGTGCTATTTTAGAGAAACGATCAACAACCACAAAGACACTATCCCTCCCCCTCTTTGTTCTAGGCAATCCTAAAATAAAGTCCATAGAAATATCCTCCCAAGGTGCACGAGGAACAGGAAGAGGCATATAAAGACCATGTGGATTAAGTCGAGACTTAGCTTTGTTGCATGTGGTGCAACGCGAGACGTAGCGCTCCACATCACGCCGCATCCGTGGCCAAAAGAAGTGAGCTGTCAGCACATCCTCCGTCTTTTTAACACCAAAATATCCCATCAAACCACCGCCATGCGCCTCCTGCAACAGCAAAAGACGAACGGAGCTAGCTGGAACACACAGCTTGTTAGCACGGTAGAGAAGGCCTTCACGCAGCAGAAATTTTTGCCACGTTCTTCCCTCTCTACAATTTTCAAAAGCATCTTTGAAGTCAAAATCAGTAGCATATAATCCCTTTATGGTCTCTAAACCAAAGATTTTATAAGAAAGTTGGGACAGCATGGTATAACGTCTAGATAAAGCATCGGCAATCACATTATCTTTCCCTTTCTTATATTTAATAATGTAAGGAAATGACTCTATGAACTCAATCCATTTAGCATGATGTTTGTTCAGATTAGCTTGCCCTTTAAGGTACTTCAAAGATTCATCATCCGAATGTATGACAAATTCTTTAGACCACAGATAATGTTGCCAAGTTTGTAAAACTCGCACTAAAGCATAATGTTCTTTATCATATGTAGAATAATTCAGCGAAGGACCATACAATTTTTCACTAAAGAGCAACAGGTTTACCTCCTTGTATGAGCACTCCTCCAATGCCAATCCCGCTTGCATCACACTCAAACTCGAAGGTCTTCTCAAAATCAGGAAGTTGCAGCAATGGTGCTTGTGTGAGCTTCGATTTGAGAGCATCAAAAGCATATTGTTGTGCTGGTCCCCATTGAAATGGCACTCTATTCCTTGTCAACCCGTGAAGAGGTGCTGCAATGGTGCTGAAATCCCGCACGAAACGCCGGTAAAAACCTGCAAGACCAAAAAATCTTCGAACCTGCGTGACCGTAGTCGGAAGTGGCCAGCCTGTGATGGCAACAATCTTTGCCTCGTCCACTTCAATGCCCTATGATGTAATAACATAACCAAGAAAAGACACACGATCGGTGAAAAGGTGCACTTCTCTAGGTTACCAAATAAACGTGCATCACGCAAGACATTAAAACAACACGCAAATATTCAAGATGTGCAACATATGACTTGCTGTAAACAAGGATATCATCAAAATAAACCACCACAAATTTGCCAATGAAAGCACGTAAAACCTCGTTCATCAATCTCATGAAAGTGCTGGGCGCATTAGTTAAACCAAAAGGCATGACAAATCATTCATAAAGACCGAACTTGGTTTTAAAGGCAGTTTTCCATTCATCCCCTAAAGCCATACGAATTTGATGATATCCACTACGTAAATCAATCTTAGAGAAAATAACAGAACCACTCAGCTCATCAAGCATGTCATCCAAACAAGGAATAGGATAGCGATATCGAATGGTAATGTTATTGATGGCTCGACAATCAACACACATGCGCCAAGTGTCATCTTTCTTAGGAACCAAAAGAACAGGAACAAAACAAGGACTAAGGCTCTCATGAATGTACCCACGGTCCAGAAGGTCCTGGACTTGTCGCTGAATTTTCTTAGTCTCATCGGGTTTGATCCTGTAGGTGGCACAGTTTGGCAAGCTCGTCCCTGGAATCAAATCGATCTTGTGCTCAATGCCTCGCACAGGTGGTAATCCAGGGGGTAGCTCCGACGGAAAGACATCCATACACTCCTGCAAAAGGTTAGCAACAGCAGGTGGCAAAGCAATGGACGCGACCTCAATGGAATATAAAGCATGTTTGCACACTAAAGCATAGCAAGGTCCATTAGAGGTAGATAACTCATCAAGATCAGATTTAGTTGCCAACAAAACAAGATTGTTTAACTTAATAGGCTGCTGATTTTCAGAATTGAAAATACCCTTTTGTTTAGCATTATTATTTTTCTCAGTCTCAAATTGCACAGTTTCTGTGGGAGTCATTGGCAGCAACACAATTTTCTAGCCCATATGCATGAGAGTATACTTATTAGATCTACCATAGTGAATAGCAGCAGTATCAAACTCTCAAGGACGTCCCAACAAAAGAGAGCAAGCATCCATAGGCACCACATCAAAATCAGCAAAGTCATGGTAACACCCAATTGAAAAATGTATCCTTGCTGTTTTTGTTACCTTTACCTTACCGTTGTTGTTAAACCATTGAATGTGATAAGGATGTGGATGCTCCCGCGTGGTCAAGCCAAGCTTCTTGACCAGCTCAACATTTACCAAATTGTTGCAGCTACCTCCGTCAATGATTGTATGCACACGGCAGTCCTTGACGACAAGAAACATGTTGAAAAGGTTGTGACGTTGGCGTTTGTCGTCCTCTCCCACCGTGGTGCTCAAAGCTTGGTGCACAATTAAGGTCCTATAGTTGTTGGTCACCGATGCACCAAGAACCTCCTCAGCACCGTCATCGGAACCTGAAATGTTAGCTGCAATAATATTTCCATCTTCAATATCAGAAGCACTAGCATATCCACCATCAGCAGTAGCAATGATGGTCCATTTGCTAGGGCAATCTCGCTGCATATGGCCAAATCCCTAGCAGCTGTGGCACTTGATGTCGGATGTGCGACCAGTGGAAGTGTTGGACACCATAGCCTTTGTTGCAACACCAGGAGGCGTCTGGGACTTGCTGCTGTCTTTTCCCTTTGATGTTGAAGGTGCGGTGCTGCATACAACACCGGTGGAGGGAGGTGTGGCCGCACGTAAGCTCGAGGAGGGTGCCGCTTTGGCTGGCACCGGAAGCTGCCGTGGCGTGAAGGTGTTGTTCCGCCGCTGCTGTTGGTGACCTTGCAGTTCTTTTTCTACCAACATAGCAAGTTGAAACAAATGTTGTATAGAATGATATTCCTTATAATCAACTATGTCCTGGATCTCACGCCGCAAGCCCCCATAAAACCTAACAATATGGTCTTCCTGATCCTCAACAACCCCACAATGAAGCATACCTTTCTGCAACTCTTGGTAGTACTCTTGGACAGACATGTCACCCTGATCAAAGCGTTGTAATTTCTTACGAAGATCACATCTATATGATGGAGGAACAAACCTAGCGCACATCTCTTCTTTTAATGCAGTCCATGTCTGTGGGGCATTACGTGCATTGACAAGTTCATTCCACCAAATGATAGCGAAATCTTTAAACTCACTAGTGGCTTGTCTAACTCTATGATGCTCAAGAACAAGATGGGAGCTAAATTTCTGTTCTATCATCATCTCCCAATCCAAGTAAGTCTCAGCATCATAAGATCCATAAAATGGTGGAATAGAAAATTTAGTCTTAGCATAAGGATCATTATCTTGCTCAGGAGCATGAGGACGACGTCTACCATTACCTCCCATACCTTGACGATGATGTAGAAGGCGACAGCGCTGCTGTGCATCAACCTCGTCATCGTCGAACTCATCCTCTGTGTCGTTGTGAGCAAGGCCGCCGGCAGCAGGGATGATGGGGGGTGGAGCATGGTGGGGAAAATGAGCCTCCACTGCGTTCAGCCGTGCTGCAAGACCATCAACACTTGTATGAATCCTCTGAAAGGTGGCTGTTTTAGTGGTCTGGTACTTGTTGAAAGCGTCAGTCATCACCCGCATCATATCTTTTAGTTCCACATGGGACACACACTCATTATCGTCCGAAGGTGTAGAAGGAGAGGTCTCGTCCATTGGCGCCTTTCCTGTCATGGTTAGAACAAAATAGAAACGAAGGCAAAAGGTTATGAACCCTACGACTACACTCTCTAAAGTGGAAGTGGAAAACAAGCAGTAAGATGCGTCTTACCCCGCTCTTACAAGTATCTTACTAGCACTGCAGGTGGCAAACGGTGACCGGTATGACAACATGAGGAGAGTGGGTGTGATTCTAAAGGTTACCTGTTCTGCTCGGGAGAAGGTGGAGCTTGGGAAGGCTCAAATGCAGTATTTGTATGTGGCACACAAGTTAGTAGCAGATAGCAATGCTGAATAAGTGTCCTAAGAACTGGACCTAGTTGCTAGCCTAAAAATGTATTAGAACAGATGTGGCAGCAAGCAAGGAACAAGGATGAAAGATGATGAACAACAAGGGCAGTATCAGCAAGTATCCAGCAGCACATATAGAAAAACAACAAGTATCCCCCTGTTTTGTCTTTTAGCATTAGTAGGAATCTAATTTTTATTTTTTACTTTTGTTTTTTTTGATATTTTTGTCTCAACCAGGGGCACAAGGGAATAAACAGCACCAAATATCAGCTCAAACCGATGAAAGATGTGATTGGTACAAATTCAGGAGCATTTGGAAAAACTGGTGCTGGAACTTCAGAGCCCGAATCAAGTGCCTTCCTGATTTTTTTTGAATTTTTTGAGAATGCCCTACCCGTCATAGCGGGGGAATCGTATGTGCAACTTTTTGAGAGCTTTTCGGGAAAAAAATTCACCTCAATCGGAGTTCCGAGCGAAAAGTTATGCCCGTTTTAAGGAGAACTCTCCGAATTAGGTTTGTGGCAGTGGAAACTGAATCGGATGCGAATCGGTGGATGGAAAATTTTTTGTAGATTGATTTTTTTGTAGATGGCAGTGGATGAAAGAAATAAAACTGAACTAAAACAAATCTAAACCAGCAACCAGACTCAACCTAGGACACGAACTCAGAACTACGAACCCTAAAACTAAATTGTGCAAAAGGCTGAGCGAGGGTTGTGCCTCATAGCGAGTGGGTGAGCCCCGTTCAGGTAGTGCCGAAGAAGGGAGGAATGGCGGTCATTAAGAATAGTAAAAATGAGCTGATCCTACAAAGAACCATCACGAGGTGGAGAATGTGCATAGATAACCGTAAGCTCAACTCGGCAACAAAGAAAGATCACTACCCACCGCCCTTCGTTCACGAAATGCTAGAGCGGCTACCGAAGCACCCTTTCTTCTGTTTCCTTGATGGGTATTCGGGTTATCACCAAATCCCCATCCACCCCGCTGATCAGAGCAAAACCACTTTCACTTGCCCTTATGGAACGTATGCTAACTGAAGGATGTTGTTTGGAATGCACCCGCATCGTTCCAAAGGTGCATGTGGTCAATCTTCTCCGACATGATCGAAGAGATTATGGAGGTCTTTATGGACAATTTCTTCATTTACAGGAAAACCTTCGATCATTGTCTCGAGAACTTGGACAAGGTTTTGCTGAGATGTTAAGAGAAGGACCTGGTGCTAAATTGGGAAAAGTGCCATTTCGTGGTCCGAGGGCATCGCGCTCGGGCACCTTGTGACCGAGAGAGGAATTGAGGTGGACAAAGCCAAGATTGAAGTCATAGAAAAGCTTCCACCTCCGGTAAACGTAAAAGGGATCCATAGCTTCCTAGGTCACGCAGGTTTCTATCGACGGTTCATTAAGGTCTTCTTTCAGATCGCTAGACCGCTCACGAACCTCCTAGCTAAGGATGCGCCTTTTGAGTTTACCAATGAGTGTTTAAAATCTTTTCATACTTTAAAAGAAGCACTCATTTCAGCTCGATTATTCAATCCCCTGATTGGATGCTTCCTTTCGAAATAATGTGTGATGCGAGTGACTATGTTGTTGGGGCAGTCCTAGGCCAAACCAAAGATAAGAAGCATCATGCAATCGCTTATGCAAGTAAAACCTTGATAGGAGCTCAATTAAATTATGCAGCCACTGAAAAAGAGCTCCTAGCTGTTGTGTTTGCAATCGATAAGTTTAGATCTTACTTGGTTGGTGCAAAAGCTATGTTTTTGCCGATCATGCTGCTTTAAAATACTTTCTCACCAAGAAAGATGCTAACCTCGCTTGCTAAGATGGATCTTGCTACTCCAAGAGTTTGACATAGAAATCAAAGATAAGAAAAGAGTGCAAAACACTGTTGCTGATCATTTGTCACATATGCCTATCACTAACACACAGGATCTTCCCATAAATGATTGTCTACGCGACAGCATGCTGCCGAAGGTAACAGACTCCAACTCGTGGTATGCAAATATTTTGAATTTCATGGTTTCAAGTTACGTACCACCTGGAGAGAATAAAAAGAAACTTCTGTACGAGAGCATACGCCACCTGTGGGACGATCCATACCTTTACAGGGTATGCAATGATGGTTTGCTCAGAAGATGCATCCTGACAGCTAAAGGGTACCAAATCATTGAGAAGTGCCACACTGCACCGTATGGAGGCCACTTCAGTGTATTCCGCACGCAGGCGAAGATACGGCAAAGTGGATTCTACCTGCCGTCTATGACAACATTGGTATTTAAAATGCTAAAACAAAGTCATGAATTTAGCATCATGCATAATAAACAAGAACATTTCAAATCATGCATCTCTTTTTAGGAATACATGTGCATGTATGTGTGCATATAAGTTTTTTCATAAATATGTTCATTACCGTACATGCTCAACTTGTCATAAAAAAATGTAGCATAAAAACACACTCATATTTTAGTACCTTACAAAGTGTACTTTGAAGACCATTTTGCAAATTAAAATTTTAAACATATGAGATGAATAGGAATTCAAATCCTAGTAGTCTTAAATTTAAAATAACTTCTAAACTAAAGCTCAAATGAACTTTGATCCAAAATGAAAGTCGTAGATTTTCAAATTCCCTACAACTTTTGTGTTCAAAGTTTTTTATATTTCTGTTCAAAATTTTGAGAAATTTAATTTGAATCCTGACCCATTTCTGTCTCCCTCCCTTTCTCTTCTCTCTCTCCCTCCCCTGTTTGTCCCATCGAAGGGCAGCGGCCGCCGGCCACCTGGGCGGCGATGCCTGCTAGCGAGCCATCCCAAAGGGCAGTGCCCCGATAGGCCCGCGACTGAATTGCTGTCCCCTGCCCTGAATCCACCCATGCCCGACGTGCGCGCACCACGCGACCGTCGATTCCCGACAGCCAAGCCACGACGTGCCGGCGACACCGCGCCCTTGTTCCGGCCGCGCCTCCCTCTGTTGTGCTGCACCCAGCTCCACCTCCCCTCTCACCTCGCCCCCCACTCAACTATAAAAGGGGAGGCCGGCTCCCCCTGCTCGCGCCTGCCTCGCGCAGAGCTGCCACCGCCATGGCCGCCGCCTAGCTCCTCCACGCAGAGCCCCCATCCCGCATCCCCTCCATCCCAACAAACCCACTGAACCGGTTTCCTTGCGCCCCTAAAGCTTCCCAAGCCACAGCCCCACCACTCCGGCCGCCACCATCGCCGGAGCACCAGCCGCACCACTGTCGGAGCTGTTGCTCCAGCGGCCGGCCCATCTCGGACCACCTCCACCCCTACCAAGGCCCTCCACAGGTTTGCCTCGACGTCCTCGTGCTCCCTCACCACTTTCCCCTCACCGCTGGCGAGCCTCCTCGCCGGAATTTGACCGCCAACCATGGCAGCCCCGCCTAGGGACTACATTGCAATCACCAAGTTCTTTTTAGGGTCCTTTCTGCTAGATCCAGGGACCTATCTGCGAGAACCTGAGTAAATTTTGTTTTCAACAGGCTGTCAATTATAAAATCAACTTAAAATCATAGAAAAATTAGAAAAATACAAACTAAAATTTGTTGTGACCCTCTTGATGAATCCTACAACTTTTCCATAGAAGGATGACCAGTTACAACCTATAACTTGATCTAAAATAAATCTTGTTTAAATAGCCCATAAATGTATCTCTTGATCTAGGACAGGACTGTGGATGAATTTTGAACTGTAAGCTAGTCTCTGCTTGTTAAGACCTGTGTAAAAATCTCAAAGCCAGAACAAGTCTCTACAAGTAGTTCATTGTTGGACCTCGTTTGATGTGCTATTTTGCTAGAGTTATCTGTTCATGCTATTCTACTGATATGTTAGGGTTCAAACTTTTACAGTAGAGTAACCGTGATGCATAAATGCTATAGATAAAGTTTGGAACTTTCTACTACTGTCTAACTTGTTCATATGTTTTTAGTTAAGAAAAACTATATTAAATCAAAGTAACTAGTTTTGAATAGATTATCATGTTGGAAAAGTTTGAGACACAAAAAATTTGTGGAACTACCTATAGAAATAAATCTTGATTAATGTAGATGTATCTTGACTTATTTTCTATGCTCTGTATTGTGGCAGAACCGGTCGAATTATTCCGGCTCAAGTGCGCTATTGATCGCCGTACAACTGCAATCGGCTTAACGCACTTCAAACGGAACAATCCTTTGGTCTGTCGGGTCTCCGCCCGATTCAACCACGGTTCAGCAGGATCGAAGCAGGTTTATCTCGCACGAAGGCGAGTTCACATCACAGAATAGCTCATCAACTTTTAATTTACAACCATACAGCATTATTACAACCGAGTTTCAAAGATAAGTAAACTTATACATAACCATGTTCAACTGACAAGCATAACAGCTTGTCTAAACTCACAGCGGAAGAAAAAGTTTTACGCGACTACACACGTTGCGAAGACGGACGCCAAGCTTAGCCCAGGGCCTGGTGTCACTCCGGAGGGTCAGTGCCGGCCGGGGACGGGTCCCACTCCACGGACCAGCCAAACGGAACGGACGTTGGCCACCCAAGGTTGTCCGTGGGGTTCTCGTAGGTTATACCTGAAACAAACATTGGCAAGGCTGAGTATTCTAATACTCAGCAAGGCTTACCCGGGATTGGGTATACTTAGCCCATAACTAGACTCATGAAGGCATTGTAAAGGCTCTGGGTTTATTTTCAGCTGAAAAGTAACAAAGAGTATGAACTATTTTCAAGTTTTAGCTCTCATTTTCTAGTTGAGTATTTATTCTAGATTAGCACCTATACTAAGCAAGCAAAGTAGTGATTATCATTCAACAAGATATCTATCCTTAGTTCCATTTCTTACTCAATGTGGCAGAAGGGATAAGCAGTCTCAATCCTCGTGAGAGGCGGACGATTCGAATCGAATTTAACCTTGCAAGGTAAACCTAACACACACGCTTGGAAGATCCAATGATCATTCCGAAGCAACCGTTTGCCTTTCATTCCGGGTCGTGGATCAGGTCCACCACAAGCGACTGCAGGACCGTACGCACACCCAATGTGTACAGGACATACGTCTGTAGCGCGACTACAAAAACCGTATTCCTGTCTGCCTTGCAGAACGTACTCCGCACGTCGGTGCGTGTATACATAACGTAAAATCGAGTGGTGGGAGGTATGTCCACTTGCCGGGCCGATTGGTTACTAGGCTTACCGGCTTACCATATTTCGCGGCATGTGGCTAGTACTTTCAAAAACTTAGCCACCACTACCAAACATTTCGGCCTTAAAACTTTTCATCAAAACAGACAGGGTAAACTTCCAGGTCATGACACAAACACATGACCCTGTCCGTCATCCTTATAGTGGTTGCAGAAATGTAAACATGCAACTCCTATATCGCGCGAGTGACAGGAAATCACCCGACTTCTACCGGTCCTATTAGCGGAGCAACTATCCGATAAGGACTCGGGAGCATTACATTGGATTCCTAGGATTCATGCGTCTAGGGTTTCACTTCAACTCCTAGACTTAATGCAGGATATAATATAGATAAGCATAGATTGCAGTGTAAATAAAATAATGGGATATGTCCGGGGCTTGCCTTCGGGAGCAGGGGTAGGGGCAGGAAAGTCAGAGATTTCCGAACTCGGGTTCGGAACTTCAGTTAGTCCTTCGACGGCTTGTGCTGGATCTTCTGAAAAACCTTGGTCTTGTCCTAAGACCAGTTCGTAATCCCCGTCGTCGAGTACCGTTGATTCTATATGAGATGCAATAAAGTGAATAAGGTGAAATTTAAATTTGGAATTTCACGTTTCAAATATTATAACTCACCCAATTAGCACAAAATAAAGAAGTTTAGGTTTGAAGCACTATTTATAAAGAGATTACAAAGACATTGCTGAGTTTGTTGCAAATAATACTAAACATTTAAATTTGAATTTGAAATGAATCAAAATAAATTCAAAACTTTTAAATAAAAGATCATAGTTTTGGAGATTTAATCATACATTAAACATCAAATAATATCACATTAAAGAAAGACAATAGATTTCAATTAACAAAAGGTTACACAATAGGTTTAGTTAATATTTTAAATTTGGAGGTTCCAATTGAAAGAAGTAAATTTTAATTCCAATTTGAGTTTGAACTTTTGCACAAAGTTATCTAGAGCTTACAAAACACTCTTGCCAAACTTCACATGCAACAAGCATGAAATGACAAGGTTAAGTGTATATTACCCCTCAATCTTAGATTTAAAAATACAGGTAGAAATATTTTGTTTCAAACTAATCTCTATTAACAAAAGTCATAGAGTTTGAAATCTATTTTCTAACAAAACTGGTTTTGCTATTTTTAGATTTTTCTATGAATTACTACGAATTTCACAAGACAGGAAATGCTCTCACATGAAATAACAGATACTCCTATTACAGACTAGTCCCTAGGTTTTACACAAAACCCCTTGGAAAGAAAGCAATCAGTGCAATTGGGTCCACAGCCATGGCCGGCGGGGGAGGAGCTCGGGGCCGGCCAAATCCCGGCCGTGGGAGTCGCCGGCGGCGAGGGAAAAGAGAGGGAAAGCACGAGGAGGTCCTGCGCTACCTGAGGGTAGTCTCGGGGAGACTCGAGGCGGCCGGAGCTGTGCTGCCCACGGGAGGTCGAGCCGGCGGCCGGTGGCGCACGGCGGCGGTGGGGCTCCGGCGTGCGGGGGAGGGAACGGCCGGGCTGGGAAGGTGCGGTGAGGCACGGAGGAGCTAATGGTGCGGTCGGTTTGGGAAGGAAAAGAACGGAGGGGAAACTCCACTACGGACCGAGCTCACGGCGGCGCTAATGGAGGCGGCAAGCTTTCTGTACCCGCGGGGAGGTCGCAGGGCGGCTTTTATAGGCAAACAAGGCGAGAAGGATAGGCACGACGAGCCGGGCTTTGGTCTGCGGGCGCTACGGGGAGGATGAACCACCGAGGTGCGGCGGCGACAGAGGTGCCGGCGGTGGCGTTGCAGTACCGCAATGCGGCGTGGCGCGCGGCCTGGGCGCCAACAGGGGAGGGGGCTAAAGCGGTGAACGGGCAGGGGAATGACGCGTGGCGAGGGGAAGCAGAGGGTGGCCGGCGGCGACCAAGAGCGGCGCACTGCGCCAGCGGCAGGGCGCCAGGAGCAGAGCAGGGGAGCGGTGGCGCCAGGAAGAAGAAGGGGTATGAACTGAACCAAGGACTGACTTGCAAAATCAGAGAAAAGCAGGGACCTTACTGAAAAGAACTTGCAACTTTTAAACCAGAGCTCAAATGGAGATGGCCCAAAAAGCAAAAGTGCATGGTTTTTCAAACTCTACAACTTCTCTTTAAGGTCCATCTGTAGTTGAGCAATAGTTTTAGAGATAAAGTAGACTTAGTAATAATTTCACATTTTGTGTAAATCCCATGGTAAAATTACTTTTACATTTATGCCCAAGGGTAATTTCACTTGTTTTTGCCATTTAACCACAGATGTCACTTTTTACAAAATAACCCTTATGTTTTTAAACTTTTCCCCCATCTCCACCCATTTTGCATAAAAGGACCCTTAGTTAAATTTATTTATATAACTAACGCATTTCCCTTAACATTGCACATAATAAGCACACCTTTGCCATATTTTGCAGATAAACACATATCAAAACTTTAGGATGTGACTATACTAAGTACCTGAGTGTCACAGTCTTCCCCCTAAAAAGAATCT
>NC_038043.1:29760658-29878387 GCF_002211085.1 Panicum hallii | reverse complement strand
GTGGCCGGAACCCCGTAGCTGCTAGTGTCGGAGCACATCCGTTGAACGAGATTTCCCCAAGGAGAACAGGAAGTAAGCCAGAACCGAGGGGGAAGTCAATAAGGAGAACAACTACCACCACCCCACCTCTCGGAGACCTGGCGCAGATCATCCATAACCAGACCCTCATTCTGGAGACACTGGCGAATGCCCTCATTAACCGGCAGCCACGAGGGCAGAATATGAACGACAAGCTGACGGCCTTCTAAGGACCCAAGCCACCTACCTTCGCCGGATCCTGCAACCCGTTGGATGCTGACGACTGGTTGCGAGTAATTCAGAGGAAGCTCGAACCATTCGAATGTCAGGACCGGGATAAAGTCCTTCTGGCAGCCCACCAGCTCACCGGAACAGCGTTATCCTGGTGGGAAAACTATTGTGCCGCGGCCGAAGATGCCTCTACCATCACCTGGGCAGAATTCGTAAGGGAGTTTCGCCGCTATCACATTCCTTCGGCTACCATGAAGCGCAAGGCGGATGAATTCCGCGCACTACAACAGGGAAGCATGTCGGTGGAAGAATACACCCACCGATTCATAGAATTAGCCCGGTACGCGCCGGAAGAGGTGAACGATGACGACAAAAAGCAAGATATGTTTAAGAAAGGATTGAGCCAGAACTCCGGACCTTGCTCACCCTCAGATCTACCCTGACTTCAACACTCTGATGAACAAGGCCATCCTTACGGAAAGGGCCAAGGCTGAAGAAAGAAAGGACAACAAACGCAAATTCCTGGAAAGCAAGGCCCGCCAGCAGGACCGTTTTCAAAAGCCGAGAAACTCCAATTATACTGCACCAAGATCTCAGGCTCCGATGCAGTACAGGACTCAGTCTCAGGTGACAGGATCACAGGCCCCGCCCAGGAGTCAGAATACCACGAGGACCCGCAGAGCAATGCAAGCCAGGCCGCCCCTGACAACAACAATGTTAGGGCCTGTTTCAACTGCCGTGAAATAGGGCATTACATCGCCAATTGCCCTTATGCCAAGAGTAAGCCGGCCACATCAGCCTTCTCCAACACAGTGAATGGACCCAGACCAGCTCTGACCAGTGCCAACCGAGTGCCTGCCCGCAACAACGACAACAGCCAGCAGACAAGCAGCCCCAACAATCATTTGGACGAGCCCGCGTCAACCACATCGACGCGCAGGAGGCTCAAGAGGCTCAAGGCGTAGTGCTCGGTGAGTACCTAGTCAACTCAGCTCTGGCAACAGTATTATTTGATTCTGGAGCATCGCACTCGTTTATATCCTCGAGCTATGTGGAGAAACACAAAATACCTACAGTACTACTAAAAACACCCCTATTAACCCGGACGCCTGGAGGCGACATCAAATGTCAATTAGGTTGTCCATGGGTAAGGATCAATTTAAGTGGGGTAGACTTCCTAGCAGATTTGGTAGTACTTAAGTCTGGGGGGATAGACGTGATCCTTGGGATGGACTGGTTAAGCCGACACAATGGACTCATAGGCTGTACCGACAAAGTGGTACACCTAACAAACCCTGAAGGAATACAAGTGATCTGCCATACTCGAGATAGTAAGTTTGACCCAATGGTGTTTAGCATGGAAGCCAAGCCCTTAGAAGGAGTCCCGGTAGTGAACGAATACCCAGATATTTTTCCCGAGGAACTCCCCGGTATGCCACCAGACAGGGATATAGAATTCATCATCGACCTTATCCCCGGAACCTCTCCTATAGCCAAGAGACCCTATAGGATGGCAGCTTCTGAGTTAACGGAATTAAAGAAACAACTAGAAGAACTGCAGCGAATTGGATTCATTAGACCAAGCTCATCGCCATAGGGAGCCCCAGTTCTGTTTGTCAAGAAGAAGGATGGGAGTATGAGGTTGTGCGTAGATTACCGGGCACTGAACGAGGTTACCATTAAGAATAAGTACCCCCTCCCCAGGATTGATGACCTGTTCGATCAGCTAAAAGGAGCCAAGTACTTTTCCAAGATCGATTTAAGGTCAGGATATTTTCAACTCAAGATTAGGGAAAGTGACATCCCTAAGACAGCTTTTGTCACTCGCTACGGGCAATTTGAGTTCACCGTAATGTCCTTCGGACTAACCAATGCCCCTGCCTATTTTATGAACCTCATGAACAAGGTATTTATGGAAGAACTGGATAAGTTTGTCGTAGTTTTTATCGACGACATACTTATTTACTCCAAGAGTGTTCAGGAACATGAACAACATCTGCGGGTAGTGTTGGAAAAATTAAGGATACACAAACTATATGCAAAATTTAGCAAATGCGAATTCTGGCTGGAGAGAGTAGCTTTCCTTGGTCACATTCTGACCGCGGAAGGAGTAGCAGTGGACCCAGAGAAGGTTGAAGCCGTATCCAATTGGCAGCAACCGACTAACGTTAGTGAGATCAGAAGTTTTCTTGGATTAGCCGGATACTATCGGAGATTTATTGAAGGATTCTCTAAGATAGCCCGACCCATGACGGAACTTCTTAAGAAGGAGAAAAAGTTCGCCTGGACAGAATCTTGTGAAAGAAGTTTTCAAGAATTGAAGCAAAGGTTGACAACCGCACCAGTGCTGACCCTACCGGACATTCATCGGGACTTTGTCATTTATTGTGACGCATCCCGACAAGGATTAGGGTGCGTACTGATGCAAGACGGGAAAGTCGTTGCATATGCCTCCCGCCAACTCAAGACTCATGAGCAGAACTATCCGACCCATGATTTGGAATTAGCAGCCGTAGTGCATGCCCTTAAGATTTGGAGACATTACCTGATCGGGAATAAGTGCGAGGTTTACACCGACCACAAGAGTTTGAAGTATATCTTTACCCAGCCGGATTTAAATTTAAGGCAGAGAAGATGGTTGGAGTTGGTCAAGGACTATAATTTGGAAATTCAGTATCACCCCGGAAAAGCGAATGTGGTGGCCGATGCCCTGAGCCGGAAGACTTATGGACCCAAGGATGATAACCTGCGCGAGGAAATGGCACGATTAAATGTGCACATTGTTCCTCGAGGTTCGAGCCATGTGCTGAGCATTCAATCAACCCTAGAGGATAGAATTAGAGAGGCTCAAAGCTCGGATCAAGAGTTAATGAAGATCTGCAAACAAACTGGAGAAAACAAAGCGCCGGGCTTCAGAGTAGATGATAAGGGAACGTTGTGGTACGAGAATAGGATTTGTGTGCCCCAGGAAGGAGACTTCCGGCAATTGATCATGGACGAAGCCCATAGCTCGGCCTACTCCATCCACCCGGGATCCACCAAAATGTATATGGACATAAAGCAAAAATATTGGTGGAACGGAATGAAGGCGGATATTGCAAGATTCGTGGCTCATTGTGACACTTGTCAAAGGATAAAAGCCGAGCATCAAAAGCCGGCAGGATTATTGCAACCCTTGCCTATTCCGGTGTGGAAGTGGGATGAAATAGGAATGGACTTTGTAGTGGGACTACCCCGAACTCAGAAGGGACACGATTCCATATGGGTAATTGTGGATCGACTCACTAAATCGGCACATTTCATACCCGTAAGGACCACTTATGGCGGAGAAAAGCTGGCAAAACTCTACGTGGAAAATATAGTGAAGCTACATGGAGTGCCCAGCAGAATCGTCTCGGATAGAGGGACCCAATTTACCTCTAGGTTTTGGAAAAGCCTACATAAAGCCATGGGCACTCAGTTAGATTTTAGCTCCGCATACCACCCGCAGACGGATGGTCAAACCGAGAGGGTGAATCAGATCATGGAAGATATGCTGAGAGCATGTGTCCTGACCTATGGAAACGATTGGGAACAGAGTCTGCCCTATGCAGAATTCTCGTACAACAATAGTTACCAAGCCAGCCTGGGTATGTCGCCATTCGAAGCCCTCTACGGAAGAAAGTGCAAAACTCCCTTGATGTGGTCGGAAGTTGGAGAGCGTGCACTAGTAGGACCCGCGCTCATAAAAGAAGCAGAAGAAAAAGTAGCGGAAATCCGCGAGAAATTAAAAGCGGCTCAGTCCCGACAAAAGAGCTATGCGGACAAGAAGAGGCGGGAGATAAGCTTCAATCCGGGAGATTTTGTCTATCTCAAAGTCTCACCCATTCGAGGGACACGAAGGTTTCAGGTACAAGGAAAATTAGCCCCTCGATACGTTGGGCCGTATCGGGTTCTGAAGAAGGTAGGAGCAGTGGCATACCGACTGGAGTTACCGGAAGAAATGTCAGATATACATCCAGTGTTTCACGTCTCGCAATTAAGGAGATGTTTGAGAGTACCCGAAGGAGAACACGTGCCGGTAGAAACAATAGATCTGCAACCGGATCTGCGATATCAAGAAGTGCCGGTCAGAATCCTGGACACCGTCACTAGGAGAATGAGAAACTCCGAAGTACGAATATGCAGAGTTCAATGGAGCAGACATGGGGTGGAGGAAGCGACTTGGGAACGCGAAGAGGCGCTAAAGAAGGAGTTTCCCCATCTATTTAGGGGCCAGCCGAATCTCGAGGACGAGATTCATTTAAGTGGGGTAGGTTTGTGACGCCCTAAAAATTTACCAAAATCAAATCACGCGTTAGAACGGTTCGATTAAAGATCACTCGTCGCCAGACCATAGCCCTAACCCCTGACCGCATCACCATCCCATCCCGCGCCGCTCGGAAGCCTGCCGTCCGCGCGCGGTCATCGCCGCGAATAGCGCCGGTGCAAGACATTTCTCGCGCAGCGCGCGAATTCCGCGCACGCGTGGCCGATCGGCCGCGGCTGCGGCCGCGATTGGCGCCGACGCGATTTCTTTTCCCTCGCCGTTCCCCTCGCGCCGCGCGCTTCCCCGCGTGGCCGACCGGCCGCGGTCACCGCCGCGACCGGCGCCGGCCCTTTTCCCCCTCTCTTTTCTTTCCCTTTATTTCTTTTTCCCTTTTCTTTTTTTTCTTCTCTCCTTTTTCCTTTCTTTTCTCCCTCCCCTCCCTTTCTTCCTCCTCCCTTCCTCCCTGTTTTCCTCCTGCTCCTGAACACCGCCGGCCTGGGCTGCTCGCAGCACCAGCCACGCCAGCCCCTTTCCCCCCCTGCGCGCGTGCCCGTGCGCCAGCCCCGCCCTCGCCCTGGCCGCGCCGTACCGCGCCGCTCGCGCACGCGCGTGCCCGCCCCCGGAACGCCGCCGCGCCGCCCGTCGTCAAGCCGTGCCGCCCGCCGCTGCTCTCCACCGCGCCCCGCGCGCACGAGCACGCCCTGTTCCTCCGCGTGCCGCGCCGCCCGCTGCTGCCGCACACCGCCGCCGTCCTGGACACGCACTGCACACCGCGTCGCGACACGGATGAACGGACAAGCCGCCATTAATGGCGCCCGCGGGGCCGCCGGCCGAGACCCCCTCCACCGCCCTTCCCCCGGCCTATAAATAGCCTTGCCCGCACCTCGGCACCCCCACCATCGCGCCATCACCACCAGCTCCCTTCCCCAAGCTTCCACCGCCGCCCCCGCCGAGCCGCACGGCCGCCGCCGCCTGCCCCACGCCGGCTCGCCGCCTCGCGCAGCCCCCGCCCGAGGTGAACCCCAAAAAGGGACCCCCTCTTCCTCCTCCCCCTTTTCCCCCACACGCCCGAGCCGATTAGGCCCTAGGGCCGCCGGATTTGGGGCCGGCCGAGCCCCCCCATCCCTCCTCTGTTTCACGTGGTGAGGGGAGGAAGAAGAAGGGCAGTTTTGCCCAAAACCCCCCCCCTCTCCTCTATTTAGTTAGAAGCCCCTCCACCCTTTGACACCTTTGCGAAAAGAACCTATTCCTTTTGCTATTTCCAAAACTAGACCCCCCCCATGATATAAATTTAATTTCAAGTAGATCCCTCGCACTTTTTGTTATGCCTTTTATATTTCCAAGATTTACGAAAAGGCCCTTCTGTTTCTAGAAAGTTTACGAGCAAGCCCCCTGACCCCCGTTTAAGCCCTGAAACCACCTTCAGCGCGTCATTTTATGTGCGAAACGACCTCCGATTGACCCGAAACTTTACCACTCCGCTTCTAGTATAGTTTTAGCTATGCCATTAAGAAACCACCCAGAGATATTGCCCCTAACTCCGTAACCAAATTAATTCCGATTCAAGCCTATCGGTAAAAGCTTTTAGTTCTTCGGTTGATTGTGTGTCTGTTTGTTTGCGTCGTAGGACACGGAGTGAACGACGAGGTTCCCGACCGCGACCAAGCAACTGAGGACCAGTACTGCGACCCCAAACCCGAAGGACAGTGCTTCGATCAGGACTTCCCGCAAGGGTTTGACGATGGCAAGTTCAATTCCGCCCTTTGATGCATGTTTCTGTCCTAGTTTTTATAAACACAACCCAGTGGCCTGTTTTATAAAATTGCATGGTTTTGCGTGCTGAAAACATGGTAGGATAGCCACCCTTGTTTGAGATAACCCTACCTTGACCACCTGATTTTATAAAGAAAATGTGTGTGTGGGGGAAGGGATACAATGTGGTTTTGAAAGACGAGTTAGACGGGATGGATGGCATTTCTGTGTGAATTGCCGTTGGTGTGCTCGTACCTGTGTGGTTGAGCGAGGAAGGGAGATATCCATCCTGTCACCCCTAAGGACCGAGTTGATGTGACATCTCACCTAGCTTCTTGTAGTGCGAACCACTTGACCGTTGTATGGGCAACGGCTTAGCATAAATCCCACTAGTTAGCCTGATAGCCATCAGGAGAGCTGAGAGCAACGGGTGATCAAGGAGACGGGATAAGCTCTGTGTGACTTATGCCCCGGTTAAACCTCGGAGATAGGCCGAATGACCCCTTGATGGATCCCGTGATGGCTAGTCAGGTCTAGCTAAGGTGGGTAATGGCTTTGATGGGATCTGCACCGGCACTAAGGTGTTCGTGCTGTGGTACCCCACCTGTGGGTAAAGTTGCACACCTCTGCAGAGTTAAAATCTATTCGAATAGCCGTGCCCACGGTATTGGGCAGGTTACGGTGTGGTCACATAACTAGTGTTTATCTCTGGGAATGGATGGGCTGGCGTGAGTTGTTTGGAAAGTGTCCGGCAGTTGTGCCGTGTGCTACGGCGGACGGGGAGTCCGGTAGCAGTTTAAAACTTGGATCCTGTATGGATCAAAATCGTGTGCTCCTTGGTATTAGAAAACTCGTTTTGGAAATCGTTTTTTTTAAACGGACATTTGCATACAGTTGAGTTTTTCACAAATGAACCATAACCTATCCTTGGATTATCCTGTGCATATGATTACTGTTATACCCCCTCCGTGGGTGTGATTGGACTTGCTGAGTACGTTTGTACTCACCCCTCTCTTACTTTTACAGTGGAAGACCCAGACTACATCCCCGAAGACAACGAGTAGGGTTTCGTCCTGCACCCAGTCTTGCCTGTGGTTGAGGCCACCGTTGGATTCCGCATGGCGCAAGACTCTGATGACCCATTGTTCGTAGCTAGTGTAGTTGTGTGGGTTCTGGTTGTAATCCTCGCGATAGTGGCGCTTCACTGCCCATTACCACGTAGAGTTGTACGGTGATGTACCATCTGATGTAATAAAAGTGTTATCAGCCTCCTGGGACTGATAAATCAACACTTTTAAGTCTTCCCTGATGGGGGGACGCTTCACTCATGAAGCATGTTGATACGGTCAATAGCTTGGCCAAGATTAAGGTTGAGCTCATGAACTTGCTCCTGGAGAAAGTCAATGACAGTGCTACGCTGGACAATAAGAGCATCGCTCTCTGCAATCTGATCCTCTCGATGTTGAATGGTTTCATCCTGCTGTGTAATAATCTCTTCCTTGGCAGTGACAGTGGCTTTTCCTCAATCTGCATATTCTGCCGGCCAATCTGATTACGATACCCTTGGGCTATGCTGGTCAGTCGATATATACCGTGCTGCTGAAGTGTTTGGTAGCGGTACTGTGCATTCATAAAACTAACTGCAGTGCGTAGAGTCTCTCCGGCCAGACTTCCCAGTAAGTGATCATAGTATGTCACCCTGAAAGTCCATTCTAGGTCACGAGAATCTATTGCAGGAAATAAACCGATGGGATGTCCTACAACTTCCTCAGGATGCTGATCGTAAAAGACGTGGATAGCTTCCATAGCTGTCGCTTCAAAAGTATCGGCGAGGCGATGACCAACCACATTAACTTCAATGGGCTGCCACAGGTATAAAGTAGGATGCGGAGGAATAGTCATCTTCACTCTGCAACGAGGAACACGTTCTTCATCATACTCTATTCCATCATAAGGTGGAGGCTCAGTGTAACCAAACATCTGAAAGGGACTCCCACAAAAGACGATGAGCGTGTCCTGCGGAATCCCAAAAGAATCTTGAAAGCTCTGCCATCTGAAACAAGGATTCAAATGGTGAGATTACAAGTTTTCAACCATACACCTTGAGAAGACTTGTGGAAAAA
Organism: Panicum hallii; assembly: GCF_002211085.1. Lineage (NCBI taxonomy): Eukaryota > Viridiplantae > Streptophyta > Magnoliopsida > Poales > Poaceae > Panicum > Panicum hallii. The sequence goes on along the minus strand of NC_038043.1, from coordinate 29,869,975 downwards.
TGTGAGTTAGACTTGTGGAATGACTGGAATGCAGCTATCTAGCTAAAAACTCACAAGGTAAAAGAAACAAGATAACCTATTCTGAGAACAGCAAAGTTTGAAAATCAGAGGGCTGTTATAGATCTTGAGGATGAAACGATAAAGGCTGAAACATGAAACCCTAAGGCTGTCGGTATGACCATTTCAAAGTTGTACTAGGGACTAACAACACTCTAGACATCCTTAAAACAACAAACCATGCCACTCATTCAATCAAATCAAGGAATATGCATGCACATGCGACGCGTCCTCACAACTCAAAATAATTGCCAAATATGTTTGAACTTACGTGATTAGTTACGGTGGCACAATATGTTCATCTCTCCCTATAATAGCTAGTCGAAAATTCTTATTCATCTTAGCCCATTTAACCGTGGTTAGAGTACCTGCAGAAAACCACAATATATATGAACCTTTCATGCCAGCACTTATGAAAACATCCTCAAACATTACTGTTCACTATAGAAACAGCATCTGTACAATTACGGCCGTACAGACAATGTTAGCATAGTTTGTCGAAACAACGTATTCACAGAATACCGCAAAATGCGGGGGTATTGCTGTTCATACCCTACACCTAACCATATACTCCCAATATAGTCAACCAAAGTTGGTATATTGGCAGCATCTCAAGTAGGCCACTGCTTGAGAAACAGCGTTCGGTTCGCGTCACCGACGGGAAGGTTAACTCCCCAGTTAGCTGAGGATCCTTACCTTCTTACCTCATCGTCGAAGGCGTTGTTACAGAATGTAAAGTTGATTGTGCATAAATTTAAGGTTTAACAGAAAAGTAGTGCTGGAAGTCAGAGTTATATACATATACTATAGCCACCTCTAATTCCCATATTAAACATTACCCTAGGGCTTTACGCACTAAGCACAATCCTTAACAGTACCAACGTAGTTTTGTAAAATACTTTATTGATCCAATTTTATACTAAAAATAATTTTAAGGTCAATCATATCTCCGGTGTACACTTGTTAGCTCTGATACCAGCTGTGGCAGAACCAACCTGAATTACATTGGCTCAAGTACGCAAGTCCTCTTTCAAGGGCTTCAATTGTACTTCAAACAGTGTAACTCCTTAGCCTGTTGGGTAACATCCTGATAAACCACCGAAAGTAGGATCAAACAAGGTACCTCGCATGAAGGTGAGTCTAGAGATACAATCGCCATCATATTTTACATCACAGGCACTTATATTACAAGACTTTTCAGAAGTAGCATACGTTCCAAACTAATAGAAATTATTACAAACCAGTTTAAAGATTCAAGTTCACGGCAGCGGAATTTAAAATACGACAACTATACACATCGCCAATACGGACATCATGCTAAGTCCTGGCATGACATCACTCGGTATGATCAGTGTTGGCCGGGGACGGGTCCCACTCCACGGACCAACCATCAGGCAGAGCATAGGGCCAAGGCATGGGAAGGGTAGGGTCTTCAGGGACATTACCTGAAATAAAATCATATTGCAAGGCTGAGTATTCTAATACTCAGCAAGGCTTACCCGAAATTAGGTATACTTAGCCCATAACTAGACCATGAAGGCTTTATTGGGGTTTTAGGTTTTGTCTCAGCTGAAAAGCAACAAAAAGTAGGTCCTTAATTTCATATTTTAGTTTTCAGGTTCTAGTTCCTTTAACCATTCTAGGTAAGCACCTATGACTACTCAAGCAAGGTAGAGTCGTTTTAAAGCATACCTCAGTATTACTCATCATAAGATTGCGCTTGTTACTCTTTGTGGCACAAGTATTAAGCAGTCTCAATCTCCACAAGAAACGGACGATTCTGAATCGAATTTGAACCCTTGCAAGGTAAACTTAACTCACACGCTTGGGACACCAACAGGTCGTTCCAAAGCAACCATTTGCCTTTCATTCAGGGTCGTGGAACAATGCCACCACAAGCGACTGCCGGACCATACGCACATCCAATGTGCAGGACATACGTCTACAGCGCGACTGTATGATCGTACTCCCGTCTACTCTGCAGAACGTACGCCCACACGTTGGTGCGTGTAAACATAAAATAAAAGTCGAGTGGTGGGGGACGAGTCCACTTCCTGGGCAGATTGGTTACTAGGCTTACCGCTTACCATATTTCACGGCATGTGGCTAGTACTTTCAAACGCTTAACCGCCACTACCACACACTGCGACCTTAACCAAATTCATCAACACAAACGGGGTATCATTTCTTTCCATGATACTACACGTAACCTCGTCCGTTATCCTTATACTGATTGCAGGATTGTAAACAACCAATTCCTATATCGCGTGAGTGATAGGAAATCACTCGACTTCTACCGGTCCTAGTAGCATAGCACTAGTCGGACTTAGATTCTATTCAATACATAGGTACCTAACAATGTGCAACTAGGGTTTCATTATAACTCCTAGGAACTTAAGTGCACAAGTAAACATAAATAAATATATATATGAATTGCATTGTTATAATGTAGTGGGTTTATGATCGAGGCTTGCCTTCAGTGGCGGGGCTGGGGTCAGAGACGTTAATAAATTCTTCTGAACTCAGGTTCGGAGCTTCAGTTAAATCTTCGACGACGTTCTCGGGGACTTCAGAAATTTCCACTTCAGGCTCCGGGAGGATCTGATAATCTCTGTCGGTGAGAAACGTTGAGTCTACATGTGATGTAAAATATGATGGCGACTGTATCTCTGGACTCGCCTTCATGCGAGGTACCTTGTTTGATCCTGCTTTCGGTGGTTTATCGGGACGTTACCCGACAAGCTAAGGAGTTACACTGTTTGAAGTACGATTGAAGCCCTTGAAAGAGAACTTGCGTACTTGAGCCAGTGTAATTCAGGTTGGTTCTGCCACACACACCGGCGATGCCATGCCGTGCAGAGCCGCCGCCGTCATCGCAACCGCAGCCCAGAACCCTGCCGAGTCCCGCCAAGGCCCTAGGTGGATTATGCATGTCGCGTAGTCCGTCCCAGACCCAAGCCCCGCTCGATTTGGCCACCGGAGCGTCAGATTTGGCGAAGTCCGGCGAGCCCGAGCCGCGCGCCGCCGCAGAAACCAGTCTCCGGTGACCAACGCCACCACCAGTCTCCGGGGTTGTTCATGTATCTAGATAGGCATGTGTGTTTAAATAGTTTAGATAGAGATAGCCAAGATTCGTGTCGTGTTTAGTTAGGATTGGTTAGGAAAGGCAAGTCTCCGGACTATAAATATGTACCCTGGATTATGAATCAAGGAATCAATCAATCATTTACCAACAATTCTCGGTGCATCGCCACCCCTGTTCTAGGGTTTCTCGGGTAAGTGCGGTGCAGCCCCGATCACGCCCCGCATGATCGGGGCGGCATCATCCCTGCTTATCCACCTTTTGTGTTTCTCATTCTGAAGCATTGTTGATGGCAAGTAGCACTAGTCATCTTATCGTTTATAGAGTAGCATCGGCTCCTCCATGCTTTAATCGTGCATCGTTTGTTACCTGTAAATGTTCAGCTGTCATTGTGCCCGATCTCGGGTGTAAGGGCAGCACCTCGCTCTGTTTTTGTTTAGTAGATCTAATCTTTTATGGTTAGTCTTTGTTCATCGGGGATTTAGTCTAATATCTGCATGATTAGGCCCTTCAAACGGGTTGAATGTTCCGGCAGTTTGTTTGGCGCTCTATAACAGCTTTAAAAGGGATTGTTTCGGGAATCGGCTTTCAGTTGGTTTTTAGGCCTCTGTTTAGGTTGTTGTTTCGTTACCTTTCGTATCTGTTAGTCTCAATTACGTGTAGGATGTTCCGAGTTATGCAGTGAAAGCTTTAACCGTCGTAGATTGGATTTGCTTATTGGTTATAGAGCAAGATTTATGTTACCATCGGATATATTTGCCTCGTTTATAGATCCGATCTGGTACTGAATACAATCGGTTCTTTATAGCCGATATAGGGAATCACTCAATGAGCCGATCACAGCTCGGACTAATATTTATATGTGTCTGTGCATGCAGGAAACTAACATATAACCCCTTCCTGATTAGGTACAAGGTTAGGTGGCACGCCTAGCAACCCAGACGCCAGGACGTGTGCCGGATCTCGGACCGTTGACCGAGGGATCGGGGCCCACCAGCAATCCTGGGAGCCTGACGACTCCTCGTGTTGCCTATCGCTGCTCACCGGTGGGTTTCGACTGACAACAGGAACATAGGCTTAGCACGAGTTTCTAGTTCCCCTTTAAAATGTTTCCCTTTCCCTCTTAAGGGGTGATTGAGTGGAAGAAATTGACAATGGCCCATATACACGACCTTCCGACAATTTTTCAAATAAAAGCATTCGGTTTCTTCTAGATAGTGGGTGCAAGCCTGATATCCCTTGTTCGACTGTCCTGACAGGTTACCAAGTGCAGGCCAATCATTGATGGTTACAAAAAGCAATGCATGAAGGTTGAAAGTCAACTATTTGTACTCATCCCACACACATACACCTTCTTCCTTTCACAATAGTAAAAGTTCATAAACCAACGGTCTTAGGTACACATCAATATCATTGCCAGATTGTTTTGGGTCTTGGATAAGCACCGGCATCATGATGTACTTCCGCTTCATGCATAGCCAGGAAGGTAGGTTGAACATACATAGAGTCACATGCCATGTATTGTGACTGCTGCCCCACTCGCCGAATGGATTCATTCCGTCTGTGCTTAAACCAAACCTTATGTTCCTTATGTCATTATCAAAATCTAGAAATTCTGTGTCCATGTTTCTCCATTGTGACCCATCTACAGGATGTCTCAGCATCTGATCCTGCTTATGCTCTTCTTTGTGCCACCGCATCAAATACCACATAACCTTAGCGGGTATTTTTTTTCTTGGTAGGCTCCCTATCAACATCACTAGTATCATTTTGCCTGATCTTATATCGCTACAAAACATCCAGTTTTTCATAGTCGTCGCCGCTATAGAGGATAGTTCATTACCCTTGGGAAGCATATTCTTTATGACAAACATAAATCTTCTGTACATCCAATCCAAGAGTGCAAAAAACCTTTCTTGCTTCGTATGTTGTCAAGGGTAGTTCGTTACCCTCGGGAAGCATGTTCTTTATGATTCCTAGTAGCTCCCCAAATCCATTATTGGTAATACCATTTGCTGCTGCCTTCCACTACAGCAATTCCAGTGTGATACCCAACTTTGTGTGACCCTATTTGCAATCTAGATACAACAAGTTTTTGTGATCCTCCAACATCTTCTCAAACTTCTTTGACTCCTTCAGTGTCAATGTACTTCTGTGCATCTAGCAACACCTAACCTAGTTCGTCATGTGGTTGCTCTTCTACGACATTTTCTTCAGCCTTGTCCATTGGTTCATCATCAAAGGCACCCGCTTCATAAAAGTGAGCCAAGTCTGGAATGTTGTTATCATCATCAGCATCTTCATCGTCTTCCATCAGAACTCCAGGTTCACCGTGCTTGGTCCAAAGAGTATAGTTATTCATAAAACCCCTTTCAATAAGGTGGACGTGTAGAGTGCTTCTTTTGGAGAATTCCTTGTTATTTCTGCAAATGCGGCATGGACAACACATGAAACCTTTCGATGACCTGTGGGCCTCAGCCGCATCGAGAAAAGACGTTAGGCCATTAATCCACACCATGGTGCACCAGTCACCATACATCCATTGTCGGTCCATCTGCAATCATATTATCCACGCCATGGTGCATCGGTCACACTAATAAGGAATTATAATCAAAGTTGCACAATTTTAACTATTACAATAACATGAATAATTAAAAGTTCTGAAATCTCCATCACACAACATGAATAATAAATTAAGAGGTCAGTATTAAAAGGTCCAAATAACACAAAGGTCCAACATACAACCTAAAAATTCATGCAACAACACAAAGGTCTTCAACCATCCTTTGGTGGGAAAGCAGAATGCTCTGATAGATTTTTGTTGGCGCAGAAGAACATGGCGGAGTTAGAACCTCCAGGTTTGGTGGTAATGGAGCATAATGGCTGAATAGGTCCTCAATATCAAAAGGAGGTTGCTCGCCCCTTGCAACTTATTTGTTCATGTTCTTTTTCCAAATAATGGAGCTGTGCTCTCACCCAAGCTCCCGGTTTCTTCGACTTCTCATGAGGGCCTACTGGAGTTTTGCTCTTCCTTCGAGATGAACCACGATCACCCCCACCGGCCCCACTCCCTCTAGCAGCATCGGCCATGTTGATCGGAAAACACTTGTATTTTTTAGAATACGGTAAAACATTATTAGTATTATGAAGGACTAAATTTCATTTCTATCATCATATTCTATATTACTTTTCAAATTTTAGGATGAAATTTGATAACAAAATTAAAAGGTGCAAATATCCATCCATTGCGCTTCAAATGATTGCGTACCGACACCCGAGCGGACGACCGAGCGGACACACGGCGCTCCAATGCATCATGTTGCAAAGGCATTTCTAGGGATTAAACTATCCAAAAAAAAGTATAAACATGTCACTTCAAAATAATTGAAAACAATCACTCTACATTTGCCACATGCAAGCTATGCAAAAAACCTTCTCTCAAATTCAAGTCGTCATATCTCAAATGAATGTATAAATCAAAAAATCGTGCTCATTCTGACTCTTTCTAATAATCACAAATTTCTCTAACTGTACAGCATGAGACAAAGCATAAAGACCATCAAAGAAGAGAGGATGAAGTTGCTAACCTTTTGAGCACTTGGATGAGTAAAATCCCCACAAATCTTGAGAAAAATGGGCAGCACCTCCTCTCTAAAAATGCCATGGAGAAGAAGAAGCTCGAGCTCGGTCAAATGGTTGGCTCGGGCTCAGGGAGAAACAAGGTGTTGAGACATAGAAGGCAGATTAGTACCGACTGGTGGCTCCAGCTGGTACTATATCTCTCCACTTTGTACTGGCTAGAGCCACCAGCCAGTACTAAATGACCTCGGCTCCATTTAGTACCGGAACCACTAGCCGGTACTAAATTGCCGCCGGGGGGTCTCTAGCCGTTGCCCCCCCCCGGTGTGTGTAGGGCACTTTAGTGCCGGCTGAAGGTTACAGCCGATACTAAAAGGCTCCCCTGGGAACTGTGCTGACGGCCCGGTACTAAATGTATGCCTTAGTACCGCCTCAAAATGCAGCCGGTACTAACGCTAGGGATAAAGCTCACATCTCTGGCTGTGGTATTTGGTTTGAATGCTGGATGCCGCTTCCTGGCTGAGCTCTGATCACTGTGACGACTCCAGTCTCAAACACCAGGCTTCAACAAAACAATGAACTCTACTGGCTGCCTGGCTAGGAAAAATAGAACACATTCATGGGTAGCTGCTCCCAAGCAAGTCAGCCAGGGTTGCAACCAAACATATCCTATATTTTTCCTGCTACTTCCATCACCACCACCTCAAATGGATGTTAAATAGTACGGTAAAAGACAATATTACCCTCAGTGCCCAGATTCTCGCACCTTAGACCTTAATGTTTTCCTCTGCTTCCTATCTTGGCTACGAGAACCACTTTTCAGTTTGTCACTCCTCGCTGCGATTGTCAAATCTATTAGTTTCAGATTGGGTCTGTTTCTAGATCAATAGCTAGATCATGTTAGGCTGGGTTGTGAGGATTTGGCATGTTAGATTGATTAGATTTGGGAGCAAAGCTGATGGACATGAGGAGGCTTGAAGAAGGGTGTGATAGAAGGAAGCAGATGATGATTGTTTCATATTATATCTATAAGAGTGTAAGGGTATAAAAAGTGTGACGGGAGCAATGATCTCAAGATCAATGGAGCAACGATATTGATGTCTGTAGAGAAGATGGCCAGCAGCATCGGGGGGTTCAATTTTGGCGGTTTGGATTTAATTTCAACGCATGTATTGCTGAATTTTAAGATGATGACTAAGCCATAGATGGAGCAGAGAGAGGGAAGCATGAGGAGCAAAGAATAGAATAAAGGGGCAATGTTGTCTTTTCCTCACACTAGTGATCAACCATTTTCGGCAGTAGCAAGTAGCAACGGAATTGGCACGATCAGAAGAGAAAAATTGAACTAGTGGTATAGAGGATATCCTCATTTTTTAAAACAAATTAGGCAGGAGAGCTACCGATTATATTAAAAAGAAGATGAAAGTACAGATTCGACAATACAAAAATTAAGAAAAAAACAACAATCCAGCATCAAGCAACTCGATAACAAGATGATGCATCACTCAAAGCACCAAGCCACTACTCCAACACTCAGCTACCTCAAACTCCGCAACTCAAAACTCATCGTCTGTCGCCGCTTGACTGTTACATGAACGGTATGGGTAGCATCTAGTGGTAGGAGGCCGTTGAACATGCCAATAAACTCATGAAGTGCAGCCTGAATTGGCTAAGGCTCATCATTATGAAGCCCAAGCTTGCGACAAAGGTTACGTTGCGCTTGCATTTGAGTCATCGGACATCAGGTGGAGAGACGTGCACTGCATTGTACCGATGACATGTCGAAAGTGCATCACCGGTGTTGGTGGGAGCTAGTGTTGGTGCTAGAGCTTGCAGTGGTGCTGGGGGCTGAAGCACTGGCTATGGTGGGGTGGTGAAGAGGCTGTCCTTCCAACTCGTTAGCAGGTGATGTTGCCTCACCATCCACTTGATTGATGATGTTGTTGTTACCATTCTGGAGCAGCGTGCTAACCGGCATTGGTATCCTTGGCGGAAAGGGTGGCTGCAGCATCGGAAGAGGTGGAGTGACGAAGAGGCTTGCAGTCCCTGACGTGGTCAGGCTGCACTCGAAGTTGCCATCGGTAGAAACAATTGTGACTGAGTTTTCAACGATGTGGATGGTTGATGCTGGCATGTTGATGTCAATTGGCTCATCATGTTTAGACTTGAAAGGATCTTAGTGATGCCTAGAGTGGGGTGAATAGGCATATCTGAAAATTTCTGAAAAACTCTTCACAACAATTAAATCCGTCGGAATTTCCAACACAGTGTAGGAACTTCAGATGGACCAAAACTTCCAAAACTGGACCGGAACTTCCGATGAAAAGAAGTTCTATGCGAAATTCAAAATTAGACTCAAAATTTGAAGAGCATGGCTGAATTAAAAGTTCACCACTGATGCTAGGAGACCTCTGCAAGTGTTCTTTGCAAGCACAATAACTCGAGAATGTAGATCGGGACAAAACAAATTCTAGGTCAACAAGAACTAGATAAAAGCAATAAGCACAATGAACAAAAGATTTGTTTCCCAAAGTTCACTCCCACTAAGGAAGCTACATTTTCGTTGAGGAGCTCACAAAGAGCCGGGTCTTCCACTAACCCTTTACCTCACTCAATCAACCACAAAGGAGGATTGAGTCACTTACTATAAAATCCACAGATGATGGGTAATACAAACTTCCCGGGGCGCACACACATGAGAGGACTCTCAACCGGGCAACGTCTAACCGTCTAGAAGCAAGTTTCAAAAGTAACAAACGCAAATCGATGGATGAAGATGCTTCAAGTGCTCTTGAGATGAACTTAGTTGCCTTCTCACTCAAGTGCAGTAGCCTCACACCTCAATCTTGCTCTCACCAAAGCCGTAGCTCCAATCTACTCAAGGATTATCTCTTGGAGAGATTGGGGAAGTGTTTTGGAAGCTTAAGGAGGTGTGTTCTTCATGTTAGGTCAGCAGCATACGAGTGAGGGGCTGAGGGGGTATAAATACCCGAAGCCCAAAATCTAGCCGTTAGTGTGAAGAATAAGTGATTGTTGGAACTTTTGACACTATTAACTCAGCCTGGCCAAGAACCCCTTGTCAGAACTATTAACCAACTTCCGATAGGGTCGGAACTTCCGACCCCCTATTGGAACTTCCGACACTCACAGAAATAGTGAGAAAAACTCAGTGCACAAGTATGTGATTTGTGTCTCTCATGGGTAGTTGGCATCTCAATTAAGCACTTTGACATCTTCAAGCTTCCATTCGCATCCCTCTTAATAGTACGGTGATTCCTATACTCAAATTCAAAATAGAAAATAAATAAAGATCTTCTTTTGAGCTCCATCACAGTCTATCAAGTAAATTGCCGTCTTTTCACAAAAATATTTCATTTCATTGAATTTTAACCTGTCCATAGCTCAATAAACACATCAGCTCCTTAATTATGCATGTCATCAACACCAAAATCCACTTATGGGGCCAAATGCACTTTCAATCTCTCCCTTTTTGGTGATTGATGACAACACAATTAAGGCTCACAAGTAATACCATAAACCATTTTGAATTCAATCATACAACTGAACTCCCCCTTAATATGTGCATTTTTCAAGATAGAATCACAAATGACCTCAAATGCCATTTGCACATATTAAAAGATTTTTCTCCTATATAATTGCATTCGTGGGGTGCAAAGTGTGAAGAATATCAACATGATGCATATTACAAGATATATCTCAATAATAAGGTGAAAATAAACAATACATCAAGTCATGATCATCACAAGAGAAATAAGTTCTAAGATCACACTAGCATAGATAAATAAATCATATGTCTTAAATATTAAAGTCTCACTTGGCACACCATACATTAACACAAATACAAGTTCCTCACATGTCCACAAGCATGAGAGTTCAAGATTCAAAGCTACTAGATAGATAAAGTGAAGCGATGATCAACATCTGCCAAATGCACTATGGTGAGCTTACTCCCCCTTTGGCATCAAGTGCCAAAAAGGAGAGGTCCTTCCATAGCTATCACTCATCGTCGTCGTTATCGTCTTCCTCTTCTTCATCCGTAGGGGTGTTGGCTGCAGGCACATCCTCTTCTTCCTCTTCATCCGTCTCCTCACGGCCACCCAAATCTTCCTCAATATCATCATCATCCATTTGAGGAGCACTAAACATCATAGATGAGCTGCCAATCTCCTCCCAAGGATTGTAGAACGTTGGGGGAGGAGGGAAATCCATAGGAGAATGAATAGGAGAATGAGGCATGTCATTCTTTGCCATAAGCGCTTTTTGCCATTCCTCCATCTTCAAAAGTTGCTCACCCACATTGAAGCATGTGTCAGGGATAGATCCCCTAGGTACCGCAAGGAAGCTACCCGTGAGGAAAAAGAAGTCTGATTCCTACTAGGATTCCACTATAATCCTATTAGGACTCATACCTTGTAATCCTACTAGGACTCAACTCAACACCCAATCGCAAGGCGCAATATACAACACCCCAAAACAGGACGTAGGGTATTACGCTACTCTAGCGGCCTGAACCTGTCTAAATTTGTGTCTTGTGTCCTTGCGTTCACCTTCAAGTTCCAAATCCAGCGATCTCTCACCAAATAATCACCTACCTTAGGTATCCCTAGGTAGGCCGACGGTAAAAACACCGATAGATGGCGCCCACCGTGGGGCTGATCGTCGCGATCATTGGGCGAATTTGAAGGACCTCTTCATCAACATCAACATCCAAAATCTGGTGATCCCTCACCAAATAATCACCTACCTTAGGGTATCCCTAGGTAGGCCGACGGTAAAAACACTGACAGATGGTGCCCACCGTGGTGCCGATCGTCACGATCATTAGGCGAATTTGAAGGACCTCTTCATCAACATCAATGTGACATTCAGGTACTTAGAGAGCAAGACACAATAGGTTCAGTGTGAAGTTGTGTTTGTTTTTATGAATGTGTTTAAAAATCTAAATACAAGTTAAAGGGTATTTTTATAATTATGGAAAAATTAGGGTTCTTTTGCTAAAATGTGCTTGGAGGAAGGGCAATTTCAAATTATATGAAGGTTAGTTTTGTAAAGGCAGGAATTTACTTTTAAACCACTGTAAGAAGAAGAATCACCATAAGGTTTCAATTGGAATGTGTATTTTTAGATAGATTTTATGTGAAATTTGATAGTTTATCGGATTTCGAATTAGTTTCAAAACCCTAACTCTTTTGAAGCTGACCCTTAAAGCAAAGTTGTAGATCTTTTTAAACTCTACACTTTTGCTTTTGGGCATCTTTTCATTTGGGCTACGGTTTGAAAGAAAAATTTTACTTTATAGTGCACCCCTTGCTCATTTGAAAAATTACAGAGAAGTCCTCGTCGTCTTCCTCTATCCCCTCCCTCTCTGTTTTCTCTGCTGTTCTGCTCCACCACCCGCCGCCCCTCGCCGGCGAGCTCCTGCATTGCCAACTGCCCCTCGCCGCTTTAACTTCACCACCTGGCCCTCCAACTCACCTGCCCGCCGCTCGCCCGACCCCTGCTGGCTTCTCCCCGCCCCGCCATGTCGCGCTGCCGTCGCCCGCAGCTGCCACGTTGAGCCGCCACTCGCCAGCAGCTCCTCCAGCTCGCTAGTGCTCTTCTTGGTTCCACAGAGCATCTAGGAGTCCCACTTGACTTCTTTTACCTCCTCGTGGGGCCGCATTTCACTTCCTCGGCTCCTTCTCCACTTGACCACCGTCACCACCCCTCCGCCGCAGTCCTACTCGCCGTCGTCAGCCACCTTCGCCGCCCCACACCCACAATCCCGTGCTCCATCGGCACCGCCACATCCCACCGAAGCTCCCTGACCAGCTCTTCTCCATCCACTCACGCTCGCACCACTAGAATGCCGCGCCGGCAGTCCAGTTCACCGCCGCTGCTCGGCCTCGCCGTCGTCTCGCCGCTCCGCCCCCTCTCAGCCCTCACCGAGCTCACCACCAGCACTACATCTACTCGAAGAAGCTTTCTAGCCACTTCTTCGCTGCCTTCCCGCACTCCGGCCGCCGGAATGCCACTGCCGCCTCGAGACCTCGCCACACCGACTCGGTTCTCCGTCGAACCGCCGTCTCCGCACCTTCCTTCCTCGATTCCGGCTACCCCCGAGCTCGCCGTGAGCTCCTAAATATTTCCCCCACTTCCCCCTCGCCGCCGGTGGTTCTCCTCGTCCGAATTTGATCACCGCTGTGATGTCCCTCTATTCAAACCAGCTAGGGACCCAATTGCAAGCATTCCTATCTTTCCAGGGTCCTCTCTACAAAATATCAGTACCCCCCCCAATTCAAATCAGCCAACTTTGAAAATCTGTAGAAATTTGTAGAAAAATCCAAAAATTGTCAAACTCATTTTGTTATACTCTAGAAGTCCAGGTCTACAACTTTTGTTACTAAAGTTTAGCTTGAAACTTAATACTTTAAGTGTTATATTAAAGTTTAACAAAAGAGAATCTTGTATGTATCTCTTGCATGCTAGTTTTATTTCATGTGATTTTTGGTATGCAACTTGTGTGTGATATGAGTGAACTTGTGTGCAAATTTCATCACCAGTATTGTACTCTAACTTGAACTCATTTAAATTTGTACAAAGTGAGCTTGAAATCAAGTAAATTTATTCAAGCATGCTACTGATGCTTCCATACTTAAATCTTTTTACCATGTGTTGTTATCATGTTGAGTAATTCATAGGAAATTTTGAATAAATTTTTAGCCCTGTTTTGCCTTAGGATTTGATTTAAACTTGAAATTTGAATTTAATTCAAATAACTTAGCTTCTGTTTTCAAAAATTTATGAAAAATTTATAGCAAGCTCATCTGATAGAGGTGAACACATTTATCAAAATTCAAGGCCAACATGGACCTCTGTAGATTTCAAAATAAAAATAAAACTTGCTATCTTAAGTTTGGATTTGCCCAATTTTATACTACTATTCTGCTAGGTTTAAAAAGTTAAATAGTTAACAGAAGTCTTGTATTAACCTTAGGTATATGTAGTTAAATTCCTAACCTCAGTACTCCTATGCTTGAGCTATAGAGATTAATTATGATGCTAGTAGAGTTAATTGAATTAATGTACCATAAGTAAGTTTAAGTTCTTAGAATTCAAATCCTTGCCTTGTGATGCTTGGATTGTGAGTTATTGGATTGCAACTTTATTGTGAAGGAATGTATTGACTTAATAAATCACTTAATTTAAATCATTGCATATCATGTAGAATCTATGACGCTTGAAGACGGAACTTATGAGTTGGTCCAGGAACCCGAGCAGGGTATTTCTGAAGATTTAGTGAACATCGCCAAAGATCTTACTGAAGCCCCAAACCAAAGTTCGCAGTGTATGGTAGTGGTGGTCAAGTGTTTGAAAATACTAGCCACATACCGTAAATATGGTACGCAGTAAGCCTAGTACCTGATTGGCCCGGCAAGTGGACTTACCCCACCACTCGAATTTTGGTTTTTGTCGTACACACGCACCGATGTGTGGGAATACATTCTGCATAGCAGACAGGAGTATGGTCATACAGTCGTGCTATAGACGTATGTCCTGCACATTGGATGTGCGTATGGTGCTGCACTCGCTTGTGGTGGCCCTGTTCCACGACCCGGAATATGAGGAGAAGGGTTGCCCGGAAAGGAAAGTTTCCGAGCGTGTGAGTTAGGATCCCTTGCAAGGTTACGAAATTTGATTTAGAATCATCTGTTTCTCGCAGAGATTGAGACTGCTTGGTACTTCTACCATATAGAGTAATAACAGTAATAGCTAATGGAAAAATCTTGATGGATGCTTAATATCCACCTTGCTTGACTAGTATAGGTGCTTACCTAGAATGATTAAAAGAAACTAGAATCTGAAAGCTAAAATATGAAAGTAAGGACATACTCTTTGATGCTTTTCAGCAAAAGATAACTAGAGCCATTCAACCTATCATGGTTGAGTTATGGGCTAAGTATACCCAAAGGTCGGGTAAGCCTTGTTGAGTATTAGTATACTCAGCCTTGCTAGTAATATGGTTTTCAGGTATGTCATTCGGGACGCAAGAGGATAATCTGACTTGGCCCAGCAATGTTCCTCTTGCAGGTCCGTGGAATGGGATCCGTCCCCGGCCGGCAATGACCCTTCGATGTGACGCCATGCTCTGGGCTAAGTATGGTGCCTTCTGTGCGACGAGTAGTCGTGTTGTTATATCTTTTCCGCTGCCCCCTCTGAACAATGTTGGTGAAAACTTGAAGTTTTGAATAATGCCTGTATAAATTCGTATTAGCTAGGCTGAAACAAAAACCCTGTGTAATAATGTTTAATTATCCTGTGATGTAAATGTTGCGAGCTGTTGTAAGGCTGGACTCGCCTTCATGCGAGGTAAACCTACGTCGATCCTGTGTAACCGTGGTTGAATCGGGCGGTGACCCGACAGACCAATGAGTTGTTTCGTTTGAAGTGCGTTGAGACCCTGTCGCCGGAATAGCGATGGTCTGCGTACTTGAATCGGAATAATTCAGGCGGTTCTGCCACAATCAATATACTCAAGGTGGCGGATTGCTACTTCGTACATATGCATCGGCAGATCGATTCATCAAGTTTGAGATCGGATCCTTCAGCAAACGGCTACATCGACCTCGACTACTCGGCTCGACTTCACCTTGTGCTACAATGTCGATGCACCGCGGCTGCCAACCTTGATGACCCGGTTCAACTTCGGCTTGTGCCGCTATGTCCGCGCGCTGCGGCGATGAGTTCTACTACTTTGACTTCGCGAGAAGGCTCAGCGGCCCGCCGGCGATCACTTCGACTTCGCGAGGACGATCGGTGGCCCAATGATGACTACTTCGACTACTCATGTCGACTAGAAACTAGTCGAGGGCAAGCCTCACAGCAACGACTACATCAACTACTCGTCTCAACTTGAAAACTAGTCGGAATCGACTCCGACTAGTCGAGCTTCATTAACAAACCATCGCAGCTCCTTCAACGAGCTCCACGGCTTCATCGACATTCATCCATGAATCAAGCTAAGTGACTTATACCTTTTCCGACTTGTTCTTCACAAGATCGGCTACCTTTTTGGGTACGCCTCTTGATGGGCATGAAACCCTCCAGAGCTACACTTCGCCGACTACTTATCCGTGTACATCTCTCGATGGGCATGAAACCCCCCAAAGCTACACTTTGCCGACTACTTATCCGTGTACGACTCTCGATGGGCATTGAAACCCTCTAGAGCTACACTTTGTCGACTACTTTTGCGCACTACGCATCCTCTTTGTCGCATGACGACTACTTTCTACTCATTGTCTCTTCTTAACGGTTGCTAATCTACTCGAGTAGCAAATACCTTAATCCGTGAAACCTAGAGTCTCCAGTCATGACCTAAGCGACCCGTCCTGTATGAGCGAAGGCTAGAGACCTAAACGACTCGTACATGATATGAGCGAAGGCTATAGACCTAAGCGACTTGTACATGCTATGGGCGAAGGCTAAACTGGGACTGGGTGAATGTAAAGGGTGGACTACTCGCGAGATTTAAATGGCCTAAGAAAGAGCTCGACACTGCAATTTTTACACCGAATAAATTTTGGTGTCTTCACATTATTATTGAGTACTACTTGATATCTTCGCATTATGCTACATAATGTATGCATTGTCTTTTTTTAGATCAAGCTTCGGCAACAACCCTACAGGCAGCACGGCGTGCCATCACAGTTCCGCTAGTTCCCAGGCTCGGGGGCTGGGCGATGCACACTACTCGACATGGCTCCTTCGGCTCTCCTGGCTCATAAGCTCAGGGGCTGGATGCCGCAAAACTACTAGAAGACGACTCATATGAAGGCTAAGAGTGCAGAAGAAATCCTAAGTCACCGCGTGGTTAAATAAACCAGCGGGAGGCTCAATTTCATTGTGCAGAAGGCGAAGAGTTTTTCTGAGGATTTCAGAGTAACACCAATGCCACAATTCTTGGATCCTTTTTCCGAACCTAAGGGTTTTGGATTCAAGACTCGGGGGCTGCAGGATACGTGTCATCAACTATTTATTTTTCGAATGTACTCGAAGGATAAGAAAAGAAGATTCAAGACTAATTTAACCCTCAGCTTGATTCTTCGATTCAACCTAAGGCTCGGGGGCTACTCCATATAGAGTGCGATTTTCCATTGCGCCCCATACAAAAGAAGACTTGAAGCTATTCGGGGCATGAGCACCTCATAGCCTCGATGCAACCAAGGAAGTACTCGAAGAAGACCTTCAAGATGGAGTTTTCAGAAAAATCCGAAGACTACTTCAGACGTACTCGAAATGCATGCAGCACTCACCTATGAAGAGCTCGGGGGCTTGTCAGGGATAGATCCTCTGGGTACCGCAAGAAAGCTACCCATGAGGAAAAAGAAGTCTAATTCCTACTAGGATTCCACTGTAATCCTATTAGAACTCATACCTTGTAATCCTACTAGGACTCCTACCTTGTAATCCTACTAGGAACCCTATCCCCTGGGATATATAAAGGAGGGCAGGAATACCTCGATAGGCAGAGAACCAACAGAGAGCAGCCAACAGGCAACTCAACACTCAATCGCAGGGCGCAATATACAACACCCCAAAACAGGACGTAGGGTATTACGCTACTCTAGCGGCCTGAACCTGTCTAAATTTGTGTCTTGTGTACTTGCATTCACCTTCAAGTTCCAGATCCGGCGATCCCTCACTAAATAATCACCTACCTTAGGGTATCCCTAGGTAGGCTGATGGTAAAAACATTGACAGCATGCAAAGAGATCTTGAGAGATAAAACTCAGAATTCCCTTCTTCTGTGGAGCATGAGGAGGAGGACCATGAGAGCTTGAAGGACCATGAGATGTAGAAGGACCATGGGCACTAAATGGAGCTTGAGATGGCCTTTGATTCGAGCGGCGAGGTGCATGTGATCCAATTTTGAGAAGATGCTTAAGATGACCCTTCTTTTGTTTGTATTGTTGATGACCCTTGTCGATTAAGATCTCAACACCTGTCACTTGTTTGATCATAGCAAATATGTAAGGTGCATAGTGACAGCTCTTCTTGGGTGACACGAAACAAATGATAATCTCCTCCCAAATGAAGTCAAAAACACTGAATTCATGTTGCTCGGGAGCCATTCTTGCAATCAAGTTCTTGGACATATTTGAGATGTTGTCCAAATCACCTCCCTTGGAACACAGAGTGTAGCGAGAAAGTCGGTTGAGTAGCATGTAATAAGGTGTCAACCCATGTATTGTCCCAAACTTGATGTCACCATAAGCACTATCATACATGTAGTGGTTCTCACCATCCTCTGACACATTCTCCATCTCATATATCTTCTCCCTTGTGAGATCAGCATTAGAGAATCCAAGAATGCTAGCAAAGTGTGCATACTCAACGGAGAAGGGCTTACCTTGAATGGTCCAATGAAAGGTCTTGGTTGAGCGGTCAACATAGAGAGTTGCATAGAACTGAGCAATGACCTCCTCATTCCAATCACAGTTAAAGGACATGATTGAGGATAGATTCATCCTCCTACAAGCATCTTCAACTTCCCTCATTACCGGCAAGTAAATTTCTTCCAAACAGTCCCAATTTATAGACTTCATCTCGGTGGTAGGATGAGATTTGCCAAAAATCATTGAGTCATACCAATCTGCATGAAAGTTCATCAAAAAATGAACATCCCCTTTCTGCTCCTTGTCGTACGAGAGGGATTGTCATACCTTAGAGCATAAAGATCATGCTTGCCCTTAGTGTAGTTAGTTGGATGAATCCCATTGAAATGCCTACCAGTCTCCCTAATAGGTGGCTGCATCCGAATGATAATCTGCTCAAGATACTCCAAAGATTCCGGTGTTGCTGCCTTCTGTTTTCCTCTCTTTTCACAAGGCATCTGAGAAATATATATGTTGGAAATTAGGATGGAATTGAAAAGATGAATCAAAATAGCTAGAATTGGGCGACTCAGGCGCTAGTCGGAAGTTCCGAAAGAGCCCGAGCCGAGCCAATGATCGATGGAACAAGAGATTGAACCCACCAAATTTGACAAGATTCTAGACATGAGTTCTATAAGGTGTCTAGAAGCTATCCCCTAAAGCAAATCATCTAACTCCTTCTAAATTAAGAGGTTGGGCGATGGGATTTTCGAATGAAATACCTTGAAGATTTCCCGCGTGAATCGAATAGAAGATGATGGGGATCGGACCTTCCGAGGAGTGGTTAATCCAAAGAAACCCCAAGCAACAAAATCCCACGGTTGAAACTTGAAATCCCATGGAGAGTTTGAGAGGAGAGTGAGGAGGCTGTTGACAGTCCCTAAGTGCAAAATCCGACCATCATTTATACTCAGGAACAAAGAAGAATGCCCTTATTTACTCACATACTTGTATCACTAACCTAGCTCCACAGATGTATTGTCCACTAAGCCATTTCAGGGATGCAAGTCTGAAATAAGAGGAAAACATGCAAAGGACGCAGAAGAAGTACACAGAAGATCCCAACCCGTGTCACATGAATAAAGAAGGGCCCACATGACATGCTAAAGCAATTAAACTTTAGGCAAAACACCTAGAATCCACATAAGGAGACGACAAGGAGTGCACCTGATGTAGATTAGGGTTCCCAATCTTCCGAAAGGTTCTCATAGCTCTTGATTTGGTGGAGTCGCTACACAATTTGATTTGGCTTCCGAACAAAACGTTTTGAATCCCGCAATCGCAGCACAACGCCTCCTCTGGTTATCGACTGGTGGTGCTCGGTTGACCTCACCAAGAAGGCTAATCCTTGCCTGGGAATCGAAGAACACAAGCAAGAACAAGGAAGAATGCAACCAATTTGCAGATGAATGGTTAAACTCACAAGTTGGGGTCTCACAAACCGATGAACGACGACACTGTTCGATGACAGATTTAATCTAAGCAAAATCCAAACTCTAAAGTGGCAATGGCTACTAAATAAAAAGGATTTAGGGGCATGCAAGTCCCCTAGATGCAACCCTAACAGGCTCCAACATGATACATGGGCCAGCGGCCTAAAAGATGGTGACGTTGCACCCTGACAGATCCTAGACGTCCACCTGTTTCAACGATTCCTGTCGACTCAGAAGGAATTTTGAGGTGAGTCTAGTGCCATTGGAAGCCTTATGAAATTCTGGTTCTAAACATATATAGAACAGTCCAAATCCGACTCTGTATGTGGCCTGGGCGTCCAATTTTAAGGCAGACTGCTCCTGGACTCCGAGGTGGACTCGAAGTCGACTTGGATTGGGTCTCCAACTTGGCTTGCACTCCCTTGCTGTACCTCCACACCTCCAAGCCCTTCGACATGCATCTCCTGGTCCTCTCCTTGGTTCCTAATCACAATATAATCATTAGGTAGCAATCTATTCTCAAAATCACAAGTTGAAGTGCTTAGGAACAAGCTGACCTCTAAATTCAATTGTTGTGCACGAGCTCTAGTGATTGGACCTTGAATGTCTAGCGGAGGAGTGTTGTGTGCATCCAAATGAGTGATGTTCTCATCAGCACCGACCGAAGATTGGGCCAAGATGCCTCAGAAAGGGTGTAGCCGAACCCCCATTGGGCCCACTCAGGCCCAACTTTCTCTTTGAGCCTCCCACCGCATTCCCTACACCGGCTCCGGATGGTACCACCCGAAAGTTCCCCCTAGGATCTGCCTTTGGAGGGCCATATAAGGGGGAGGAGAGCCCCCCATTGAACAAAAAACATATTTGGAGAAGAAGTAGAGGGACTCCACCCACTTGTATCATTAAGATAGGGAGCGTGTGAGGAGGAAGTGTGGAGGAGAGTCGGATTTGTCAGCCTCTCTCTGACCTTGTACCTCGATGGAGATAATCCATTTGAGTAAGTATTTGAGTTCATCTATTGGTGAGTTCTTGGTAAAGTTATCCTTATGTTATTATTCGTTTTCTAGTTCATCATCCGTTCTTGTAGCGGATACTCTAGTAGAGGCCACTAATAAAGATGGAATAACCCTGATCAATGCTAGAGTAGTAGTTGATGGTATAAACGTGGTGTTTAGGCCCTAGATTACCTTTGTTTGCTACAAGCCCCACAGTATCGAGGGGTAGGAGGTAGGTGGTGATAGCCCTATCGGTTTGCCACGAGTCAATCTCGTATTTTGTGAACTCCCCCACGTTCGGGTTTAGAGTAGAGCTAATAGTTGGAGTTCCTTTGTAGACCAGGGTCAGACCAGTGCCTGAAGTAAATGAATAATAGCTTAAGTTTATCTTTCCTTGATCCTTATCCTTAGATAAACCATACTACCCAAGGCCGTTCTACCTCTTGTTCTTCAGGGTAAACTAGCTAGAAGACCATCACCCTTGATCTCAGTTTATTACATGACCGACGGTCTTAATCTTAATCAAATAAATAAACATCGATAAATAGCAGCGGACTTCGACTTCACAGGCAGATGACTGGGAGACATACGCCTAATATTCTTCGAAATCTTCGGGGAACACCGGACAATTATCTTGTTCTGAGCAGCATTATTTTTAATAAAGCAAGTGTGAGTACACTTATGGTTGGTACTCAGCAAGTGGAGTAAATTATATGACATGCAAGGCTATGATCAAGGAAAAGCTGACATGGTTTGACTGCGATAAGCATTTTTAGTTGGTCAAATTTTAATTAAGAAAGCATTAGCGCAGTGTAAGTATATACCAGCCCTTAAGCAAAATATCTAAGATAAAATAATCCACAACATAAATAAATTAATAAGGAACATCGATTTAGATCCTCTTTAAGTTTAATTATCATATAAGTGTCCAAGCCGCTCTTAACCGTGAGCACGGCTGATATATCAGTTTTCACTCTAAAGAGGTTGTACACTTTAATCACAATTCATGTTTTCCTTAGTGCCTGGGTTTGCAAGGCCCTTAAACACTTCCAAGGTGAGTAGCAGGGATTCACTACGAGGCCTTTACAAAGATTCCCTAACTTGCAATGGTCCACTAAGGTTTCAGGCCGCAGTGGTCATAACCCTCCCTAATGAGGAAGACGCCTTACCTAGGATCATATCTACGCCTCAGGAGGACCGGGCTATACTCCATCAACACACTCCCCTCTTGCCCTTTCGGTAAGACCATTACAAGCTAAAATTTCTAATTAAGTAGCCAAGACCAGAGCCATGTAGTATTGTGGTTGCACTATTTTCCTGGGTGGTTCTCCATGTTCCGATTAATTCAATAATCTTAATTATCACCAATAAAGTATTCCGAAACATGAGTAAACCAGTGTAGCATGATTTTCAGATTATCCAACCAAAATCTAAGTAGAAGCAACTAGCGTAGCTACAACATAAATATACAAACCCAGGTTTAATTAAGGAAACTCAAAAGAATCTAGGCATATTCTTAGTTTGGGATCCATCATATTCTAGACACATGCATGCATATAAAGTAAATGTGTGTATTTAATAAGTTGTTGGGACTGAAATATGATCAAGGACCACTTGCCTTCATTAACAAACTGCTGCTGCTCGGGAATGTCTTCGAAGCTCGGCTCTTGCGGACCCTCGAACTGCGTATCGTCTATCGTAGCACACAAATACATACAAGCAAACAAATATAATAAATAAAAAACAGTACACCAATCAATATAAAATAGAGTAAAATAATATAATAAAGCTACTGCATATGTCGTAAGGATCGTGTGAGCGCAAGAATCGACTAAAACAGAGTTAAAACGGAGAAATTAGGGCTAAAACATGATTCCAAGGGCTTATTTGTAGAAGATTTGAAACTAAAAGGGTTCTGACAGAAGAAACCGAGGGCTAGATCATAAATAAACCTTAGACCTAGGGTTTAGAAAAGGACAGGGGCTAAAATAGAAGAAAAAGGACCTATTCGCGATTACTTTTGAACTGACATGGACTGCTGGTTGATTTCCAGAAAACTTAAAGGCTAAACCGTAAAACCACCTCGGGTTGACCGGTATTTAGATCTATTTGACTCGGTCTAGGGCTGATCTAGACCGTCGGATCTAGATCCATTGGCAGGGAAGCTGGCTGGTGGCGTGGGCGGAGGTGCTTGGCGCCGGCGGCGAGGCTAGCGCAGCGGCAGGCGGCGGCAGCTCGCCAGAGAAACGCGTTTACGCATTTCCTGTGACGGGTTTGGCTCAGGTTTGGCCCAGGAGGTAGCTCGTGTGAAGGGGAACTCAATTAGGGGGTTGAGAAGGGGCATTGGGGGCTAGGTGGCAGCCGGCGGCGAGAGGTGGCGTGGAGAGATGGTGAGCGTGTTGGCACACGGGGAAAGTGGGGAGAGAGAGTTTAATCGGCCGGGGAGGGTCCTTAACCCACGACGGAGCTCTTGCAGCTCACGGGCTACGCCGGGAACGGCAGAGCTGTGACAGTTCGTGTGTTTGTAATGCTAGGCATGTATTTTGTTAGTGTGAAATATGTGTTTGTTTGTATAAAGCTTATGTGTGTTTATGTGAAGCTTTTGAAAATTTAAAGTGCAATTAAAAAGGGTATTTTTGTAATTACAGAAAAACCTAAGGTTGTTTTTGTAAAATGTATTTGTATTAAGATAATTTTGAAATGAGTAAAGGGTGGTTTTGCAAATATGTTTTTCTTACCTTATGTTTTGTAAAAATATATATATATTTACTCGAAAGTTGCATTGGAAATGCGTGTGTTGAAATATGTAAAAATTTTGGGTAAAATGGTGAAAATAAGGGTGTTTATGTAATTTTATAAAAGTACAAGCCCTTTTATGCAAAGTAATTGATTTACAAAAGTAACTTTCAAAATTACTTAGGACTAAAGTGCAAAAGATGCAAGTCATCATGACACGTCTATCCAATCATTATGACGATTCTATCCCGTCATTATGACGTGTCATAAATGCTTGCATTTAGGTCCTGAATTTTATAAAGTTACGCTCTTTAGGACAAAAGTAATTCAAATCCGACTTTTGTTCAAAGATTTACGTGTAAAAATGTAAATTTTGAGTTTTTGAACTTGGGCCCTAAAGCAATGTTGTAGAGTTTGAAAAACTCTCCAACTTTCGTTTTGGGCATTTCTTCATTTGGGTTTTAAGTTAACGGGAAATTTTGTTTTACAGACAGGCCCTTGTAGTTTTCTGTATTTACGCATAGGTCCTTGGGGAAATCCATTCCCCCTTCTCCTCTGTTCTTCCTTATCTCCTCCCCTAGCGTCTGCTTCCCTTTTTCTTCCCACCGGCGGCACCAGCAGCTCCATCCAATTCCTGTTTTCCTTCCCCTCTCTCTCTCTCTTTGCTTCCACTCGAATCAGCGCAGGCGGCACAGGAAGCGGCGCTGGGCGAGCAGCGGCCCGGGGGCGCGCGCGTGCGGGCGCACGCGCGGCCAGGCGCGGGCGCGCGCGCGGGCAGCCAGGCGGCCGGCGCGGACGCGCGGCCCAGCTAGCGGGCGCAGCGGCGGTTCGAGCGGAGAGGAGCGGCGCGAGCTGCGGGCCCAGGCGCAGAGCGGCGGCTCGGCCCAGGCGCGAGGCGGACGCGCGGTGTGGGAGGGCTGGCGGTTGGGCCGGCGCGGGAGGCAGGCGCCGGCGGCTGGCGAGCGCGCGGCAGCAGGAGCGCGGGCTGGCGCGGCTGGGCGCGGCCACGGCTCGGCGCGATGGTGGGCGGCAGTGCGCGCGAGCGGGAGCCCGAAGCGGCGGCGCGCAGGGGCTGCAGCAGGCAGCGGGCGTGAAGGGCCAGCAGCGCGGAGCAGGCGGCGGCTTGACGCGGATTTGGGGTAGAGGCTGGCGCAGCGCAGAGACGGGGTGTGCGTGGGCTCGGGTGACGCCGAGCGGGCAACGCGTGCAAGGCCAGAGCGCGGCGGGCGTGTGGATGCAGAGCGCTGGCGTGCGGTTCACGCGGGAGCAGGCGCTCGGGTAGGCGGCAGGCATGGAGTGGGCCCGGGTGAGCACGCGAGGAAGCTGAGCGCGTGGGAGCGACGGCCGAGTGAGCGCCAGAGGAGGCGATGCAATGCTGATGGTGTACATTGAAGCGCGGGCGCTGGAGCAGGCCCGGCACCGGCAGACGAGGTGCGAGCGGGAGCAGGTGTGTGCGCGGAGGGCCCAGGAGCAGAGCGTCACAGACGGCGCTGGCTCGGCCGGAGCGGCGGAGCGCCAGCGCGAATGCGGAGCGCGTGCGGAAGTCGGCGGTGCAGGTGGAGCCGCGGAGCGGCTGCAATTCGGGCGGGTGAGCGACGGCACCATGGTGGCCGGCTGCAGCTCGCGAACGAAGGCGCGCTGGCGGCGTACAGCGCGGAGCGCAGAGGTGGAGCAGTAGCACCGGGCCAGTGTAAGCGTGCGATTGCGGCTCGGAGTGAGCGCGCGCGACGTGGGAACAGGCATGAGCGGGCACTGGCGTCAAGCGAGCACGAGAATGAGAGCGACATGGTTTAGGCAATGCAGGAGCTCGTGTGCTGGAGAGCCGGTGCAGGTGCTGGAGCGGCAGGAATGTGAGCGGCACCGAGCGAGTGGCGCGAGCGTGCGCGCGGTGGCGTGCGGGCGTTGGTGGTGTGGGCAGCTGTTGAGCGGCCGGAGCAGAGCAGGCCTATGGGCATGAGCAGGTGATGTTGGAGTACGACGTGCCGAGCAACGGCACGCGCAGGAAGAGTTACGGTGGAGGGTTTCCTCGTGAGATACACGAAGGGCAGCAAGCTGGAAGGAGAGGAGGCAAATCGAAGGTGACGATTACGGCGAGGCGAGTCGGAAGGAGGAGTTGTGGAGCGAAGGCGGCAGTTAGGCGTGACGAGCTCGGAGGAGCCTCGATGCAACCAAGCACGACAGTCCTGCAGGAAGCTACGCGGGTGTGCCGGCCGTGTTTCAGTGGCATGCGTGCGTAAGCAAAAGAAGACTCAGCTCGTGAGCAGGAAAACCCTAGGGTTCGCGGAAAAGTCAGTATAGCGAACCCGTTCGGCTCCATCATCTCGTTCCAGGGGTCCATGACGTCCAGCAGTCCCTACCTTCGTTGATCGCTCAACCAACCGCAAATCACCGCGGAGATTACCCCTTCGGCCATTCTCTACCCACTGCAATCCACGGCAAGCTTCTTCGTCATCCATGGAGTCTCGTCATCATCGAGTTTTTCTCTTCGCCGGTCCTATCGCCACGGGACTTCACTTTCCATCCGTTCTTTTCCATAACCAAGGTTTGCCCCGACCTACTGAATCTTCTTAATGCCGGCGATTCCTTTACCGGGATATCGTCGTTAACTTCTTGTTATCTGTTTTCCCGGACCAAGGACTTGATTGCTATGTTTTAAAAGGTTCTAGGGTGTTCTTTATAAAATTTCCAAAGCTTTCTTTATTTCAAATCGATGAACTTCTACATTTCATAGATTTTCATAAGAAGTTCATAAAAAAAATGTAAAATCAGTTTCGTTTGAAACCCTAAGTCAAACCCTACAAGTTTTACGTTGTAATCTTGAGTGAAAGTCGTTGATTTGTGATCTAGATTAACTATTAGGAAATGAATGTTTTATTGTGCTTTATATTGTGTGCTTGTGTTATACCTGAAAAGTACGCCATAGAATATAGGTCTTAAATAGAAATGTGTGATGTTTAGTTAATCCTTTCACATAAGTGCTCATATCCCTACCATCAAGATATTATCCTCGTCTTGATTACTGTTTCCTTAAGTTCCTTGTCGTAAATAGATCCTTGTTAGTCCGAGTGTATCTATTGCTTAGCTTAAACGTCTCGACAGTTATGCTTCAGTGTTAGGTTATCAACCCAACCACTTAGCATCCGTTTTCGTTAAGTCTATGATGTTTCCATAAAACAACTGTCAACCGATGCTTTTCTTGTAATATGTTTCTACCGTCGGCTGGTTAGCCGATACGATTGTTATCTTTCTAGTATCGGCTATTGCCGATACAATTCTTTTGTTCTATCCTACATCGGCTGCACATAGTCGATGTATCGAAGGTGCACACACGACCTCAGGAATCTTGCTATCGGCCGATCCAAGCCGATTCTAGTCGTTTTCCGTATCGGTCAAATATGGCCGATCGATCCCTAGTTTCCCCATCCCTATCCACACACTTCTATCAGCCAAATTATCGACTGAAAGATTGGCTGTGTATCTATCGGTCACCTACCCTCAATCACACTCCATTCGGCTATACGTCACTCAATAGTTGTGCTGACGTAATCGAGCCGATGCAACCACACTTAGTTACCTAGAATAACACTTAAGCACATCTCAGTTAAGACAACTGTTTTAGGAATCATCCTTCTACCAAAATAATCGATGCTTTCATCGATCACCTAGGAAATCGATACACCTTTCCATCAGCTAAACCCTCGTTGTTTCCAATCGGCTCTGTTGCAATCTTCAACAAATAGCCGATCATAATTAGATGTCCTCTTAAAACTCTATCTAAATTTAGTTTCAGATCTTTCGGTTAATATGTGAATAGTGTGTTATATGAATGCTAGGTTGCAATTGTATTGTGAAGTAAGGTAGTGTTATGTGCACGCTTTGAATGTAATGTCGCATTGCATGTAGATGCGATTACTTCGGCAACGGTACCTACGAGATCTCCTCGGAGTCTACGGAGGATGTTCCTGAAGACCAGATGAACGTCACCAAGGAATTAACTGAAGCCCCGAACCAAAGTTCGGAAGATATTGATATTTCTGACTTCAGTCCTACCAGTAAAGGCAAGCCCCGGACATATCCCACTATTTTATTTACACTGCAATCTATATCTGTCCATATTATATCTTGCATTAAGTCTAGGAATTGGAGTGAAACCCTAGATGCATGAATTCTAGGAACCCAATGTAATGCTCCCGAGTCCTTAACGGATAGATGCTCCGCTAATAGGGCCGGTAAAAGTCGGGTGATTTCCTGTCACTCGCGCGATATAGGAGTTGTAATGTTTACATTCCTGTTACCACTATAAGGATGCCGGACGGGAGTTTTGTGCGGTATCATGGTTGAGATGATACCCCGTCTGTGTTGATGAATCTGATAAGGTCGCAGTGTGTGGAAGTGCGGGTTAAGTGTTTGAAAGTACTAGCCACATACCGTGAGTTATGGGTAAGCGGTAAGCCTAGTAGCCAATCGGCCCGAGGAGTGGACATACCTCCCACCACATGTATTTGGTTCTTTTGGTTACTTGATTCGACTGGGGAAATACGTGTTGCAAGGGCAACCAGGAATACGGGTTTTGTAGTCGCGCTACAGACGTATGTCCTGCACACATTGGGTGTGCGTATGTTCCTGCAGTCGCTTGTGGTGGCTCTGATCCACGAGTCGGAATGAAAGGCAAACGGTTGCTTTGGAATGACCCTGTGGTGTTCCAAGCGTGTGTGTTAGGTTTACCTTGCAAGGTTAAATTCGATTCGAATCGTCCGCTTCTCACGAAGATTGAGACTGCTTGATCCCTTTTCCACATAGAGTAACAAGAGCAATATTATGGTTATCAAAAATGATGTTTGACCAAAGATTATACCATGCTTGCTTAGTTATAGGTGCTTACCTAGAATGGATAATTAACTAGAATCTGAAAGCTAAAACTTGAAGTTAAGGATCTACTCTTTGTTGCTTTTCAGCTGAAACTAAACCCAGAACCATTATAAGCTCCCATAAGTCTAGTTATGGGCTAAGTATACCCAATCCCGGGTAAGCCTTGCTGAGTATTAGTATACTCAGCCTTGCTAGTTATATGTTTTGCAGATGATGTCTTGAAGACCCTACTCTTCCCTTGCCTTGGCCCTGTGCTCTCCCAGAAGGTTGGTCCGTGGAATGGGACCCGTCCCCGGCCAGCACTGGTGATATCGAGCGATGTCGTGCTCGGGCTTAGCATGACATCCGTCTTATCGACGAGTTGTAATCATCGCGTATGTTTCCGCTGCTAAAAACCATAGTTTTAACAATTTGTAATATTTTCTCTGAATTTAAAACTTTGTACCTCTTTTGGAAGCCCTTGTAATGAAATTTTCTCTGTAATGTAAAATGTGATGGTGATTGTATCTCTGGACTCACCTTCGTGTGAGGTAACCTTATTTGATCCTGTGTATCGGTGGTTTATCGGGACGTTACCCGACAGGCCAAGGGATTATACCGTTTGAAGCACGTTGGAGCCCTCAGGATTGGACTCGCGTACTTGAGCCGGTATAATTCAGGTTGGTTCTGCCACAAGAGCGATGGCACGGCGGGCGAACAAGGCACAGCGACAGTGGCTACGGTGGCTACGGCGAGCTCTCGAGCGCCTAGGATTTTAGGCGACGGCGGCTACAGCTTGAGGGTAAAAACCCTAGGGCACAGGCGGTACTTATAGGGCGGCCGCATGGGTGATTGGCGTGCGGGCCTGAGGCCGCGTGGCTCGGAACGGCGCGGGGGCTGGTAGGACTCGGACTCAGGTCCAAGTCAGGCTCGGGGAGGATGACAACCTTGGCAGGCAGGCCCCGCCTGTCAGCGCGAGCAGGAGAAGGAAGGAGGGGCGCGCGGGCAGTTTTGGGCTGGGGCGCATGGCTGGGCCAAGAAGAGAAAGGGGGAGACGCGGGGGAAAAATGGGCCGCGCGGGGATGGAAAAGGAGAAGAGGCCGGCCAGCTGGGCCGCGCGGGGAGGAGAGGAAAGGCCGGCTCGGCCAGGCCGCAAGGGAGAAATGGGAGAGGAAAATGAAAAAGAATAGTGGGTCGGGCCCATCTAGGGAATAAGAGAAAAAGAATACATTTAAATGCATTTCAATTTGAATTTGAAATTTAAATTCAAATAGAAAACAATCAATAAAACAATGCAAAGGGCATGAAATGCGCAAAGCCTATGGTTCCTTATATTTCTTTTTATGTTTTATTAAATTGGTATTGATTCATGATAATGCTCTAAATCAAAAGAATTTGAATTAAAACCTTATGAATCCTAAATAAAGCCTAACCAAGTTTGTTTAAACTCCTAGTTTGAAAATTATTGTGTTACAAACCTACCCCCCTTAAAAGGAATCTCATCCTTGAGATTCGGTTGGGCTATTAAAGAGCTGGGGAAATTCTACCTGTAATTCAACCTTTGGTTCCCAAGTAGCCTCATCCTCTGCATGGTGACTCCACTGAACCCTACACATTCGTATCCTCTTACTCCAGGTGATTCTCTTTGCTGTGTCCAGTATTTTGATCTGGTGCTCCGTATAAGTCAACTCATCCTGCACATCCAGTTCCTCCAGTGGCAATTGTTCCTCTGATACCCTCAAACACTTCTTCAACTGTGATATATGGAACACGTTGTGCATGTCTGATAGTGCAGCAGGTAGCTCTAGCTGGTAAGCTACCTCACCTTTAAGTTCTAAGATCATGAACGGGCCAATGTAACGAGGCGACAACTTTCCTTTGACCTTGAATCTGCACAAACCTCTAATAGGTGACACCTTCAGATACACATAGTCTCCTTCCTCAAAAGTCAACTCTCATCGTCGAGTATCTTCATAACTTTTCTACCTCGACTGAGCCACTTTCAAATTCTCACAGACAACCTGTACCTGCCTTTCAGTCTCTTTAATGATCTCATGCCCGAACAACTGACTTTCACCTATCTTGAACGGTGCCATCTTCAGGCTGGCCTGATAACTGTTGTTGTAAGAGAACTCTGCAAATGGTAGGCTCTTATCCCAACTGCCTCCATGTTTTAGGGCACAAGCCCTAAGCATATCTTCCAGCACTTTGGTTGATCCTTTCCGTCTGCCGATCAATCTGCGGATGATAAGCGCAACTGAAATTCAAATTTGTGTCCATTGACTCATGTAACTTCTGCCAAAACCGAGATGTGAACTGAGTACCTCTGTCGGACACTATCTTCTTAGGTACCCCATGCAAACACACAATCTGAGAGATATATAACTCCGCTAATCGTGCCCCTATGTAAGTAGTCTTGACCGGTATAAAGTGGGCTACCTTGGTCAATCAATCCACTACAACCCATATGGAATCATAACCATCTCATGTGTGTGGCAATCCCACGATGAAATTGTCGGTGTTTTACCGGCTGCCCACCGAAGGGTATACCCAAGGTGGTAAATTTAGGTGAGGAGACGCCGAGATCAGGAATTGGAAGGTGCAAGGAACACAATATTTTAGACAGGTTCGGGCCGTGAGGCGCGTAATACCCTACGTCCTGTATGGTGGTTTGTATTCCCTTGGGTGTTGATGTTTTTTTGAATGGGTCCCTGCCCCCCTTATATACCCAGGAGGTCAAGGTTACATGGATCTAGTCAATTCTAGCCAAGGAATCGTACCCGGGTATAACTCGAGTAGTTTCCTTCTGTACCGACTAGCTTTAACTCCTACCCAAACGAGTAGAAAACAACATAAATAAGAGAGAAAACGGGCTTTATCTCTTAACCCTGTTTAAACTACGTTATGTACACAGCCCCGTAGCCTCGGGTCTGACAAGCCCCTGAGCTCTTCGTAGCTGAGTACTGCAGGCTTCTCGAGTACCCTCGAAGCAGTCTTCGGCTTCTCTTGAAGCTCCATCTTGAAGTTCTTCGAGTACTTTTTTGGCTGCATCGAAGCTATGAGGTGCTCATGCCCCGAATTACTTCTTTGGTATGGTGTGCGACTGAAAAATCGCACTCCATATGGAGTAGCCCTTGAGCCTCAGGTTGAATCGGAGAATCAAGCTGAGGGTCGCATTAATATTGAATCTTCCTTACTTACTTTTCAAATAAATTCGAAAAATAAGTAGTCGATGCCACATATCCCGCAGCCCCCGAGCCTTGAGTCCAAATCTCTCAGGTTTGAAAATAAGGATCCAAAAGTCGTGGCATGCAGTGAAAAAAATGTCCCCATGAAAAATAACTGGTGTGATGGTATAAATGATGGAAGGTAGATCTGGAATCCGAAAAACCCCTTTTTTGGGACAATTAACCCTAAAAAATGATTAATCGAATATTTTATCTAAACAATCCACCAAATGACCCCTCAGCTTCTGAGTATTCCCTGAAACGACTCTTCAACTTTGAAACAGTAAAACTGTATCCAGCTGTTGGTTATTTAACCCCGCGGTAATGCCAAGTAAAAACTATGCTTCCAATCTGCAATCTGCCAAGAACTTCCCAAATCCCCCAAATAGAGCCGCACTCCGCCTTCACCCTCTTGAAGAGCCCCAATTGAACCAAAATCTCCCCGCCCCTTTCCCCGCAGCCCCCGAGCAACTTGTGGCGAGTGGATCTGGAAATGGCACCCAAGAGACCTGAGAAGGATGGGAAGAAGAAGGAGGCGCAGCCGCCAGCCGGGGAATGGACTCACAGTAAGTGCTCCATCAATGATCTCAATAAACTTGTTTCCAAGGGATTGCTCCAAGAAAAGAGTCTTGTCAACTGGCGCCCCTCTTTTCGCGAACCTTTCCCCATGGAAAATGTAGACGAAATCGTCATATTTTACTATTTTGCCGAACGGGGTCTGGCCCTCCCCTCTTGCTCTTTTTTCCGTGGCCTTCTTTATTTCTACAGGCTTGAACTCCATCATCTCAACCCGAATTCTATTTGCCATATCGCAATATACATCCATTTCTGTGAAGCCTTCCTTGGAATCGAACTCAATTGGGATCTTTTCCGCTTCCTTTTCCGGGTAAAACCACAACCCACATCCAAAAATCTATCCATTGTAGGGGGTGCCGGCATCCAGCTTAGACAGCAAGCTGGTGATAGGTACCTCTCCTATAAATTCCCCTCCAACATTCCTGGATGGAAGAACCACTGGTTCTACATCGAAAACCATGCTTCCCAACTTCCTGAAAAATCCGGTAAACCCCCAGTTGTGAGGCCAGAGTGGAACACCGAGCTCCCCAGAATAGACCTGGACCAAGTCGATGAGTTGCTAGCCATCATAGCAGCTCACAAAGAAATAGGGGTGACCGGAGCATCCGTAATGTTCTCTTTCTTCAAGCACCGGATCCAGCCACTCCAACAACACCACACCTTAGGCTTCGAGTACATAGGCGCTGAAGATTCCTCTTGGATGTGCGCAGAAGAACTGTCTGATGATGCCGCACTCACCCGGGTCAGGCGAGTGCTGCTGGACGTGGATGCGGTTCCCTACATCCCACAGCTATTTTCGGCACAAAATCCTCCAAAACCGGTAAGTATTCGACTACTTTGTGTTGAAAACAAGTTCTGTTCTGCCACTGCTAACTGAAAATCTTCTGTAGGGACACACAGAGTTGTACTGGAGCTACCCTCCACAACCCGATATCCCTCGACCGGACCACCTTCTCCCCAGCGCTGCAGCCGAAGCGAAGAGAGCTTGAGTAGCCGAGGCACTACCGGACAGCGAGACCATGGAAAGCGGGAGCCCCCTGGCGGAAAGGGAAGCCGAGAGGGAGGTGAGAAGGGACAACTCCCCCGGACCATCCGTGGAGTTGATCGAAACTCTGCCTTCGGTTCCGCAAGGTCATCGGGTTGTGCGCAAACGGAAAGTGCAAGTAGTCGAGTCCTCCAGGTATGAATTTCCTACCTTGTTGTCATATATCGGTATTGTTGCATGCTGACATTATCCTTCTGCAGTCCACCTGCTTCTCCTGCCGAGCCTGAGCGCCAATAGGTGGGAATGGATCCATTAGCTTCTATGACAGGAGTGGTTACCATTGCCGTGGCGGTGTCACACCCGATTTATAATAACATAAATCGAGCAATCATATATGCGCCAGGATCAAGTCACGCATATATACAACAGATTATCAAGATATCACAACACATGTCACGAATAACATTAACATAAATCATAAATGAATCATAAATGAATTATTTTATTACAACCGAATCAAGAATCGGTTCAAGAGTTGCGGAAGCGTAAAAGAGGTACACGGAGAGCTGGGCGCCACAGGGACGTCGACTGGGAGACAAACGCCTAGAAGTCGTCGAAGCCGCTGACGTAATCCTCCACGTTGCCGGGCACTGAGCAGCAGTCGAAGATATCCGAAATAGAACAGAAGAGTAGAGAGGCAAGGGTGAGTACAAACTAGTACTCAACAAGTATAACACGAGCATGAGGCTCTAAGGTTAGCTGACTCAACTGCATTAGCTTTTAATCTTGGCAAATTTTATTAAAGCTAATTACTACAAGTGGATGAATTACCATAAACCCAATTGCATAATAAATTAATCAATATTAATTAAGAACTACTGAGATCCACCCAAACCAAACCACCCAACCAAAACCACCCGGGGAATCTCCCTCGTCAAAGGTTGATAACCCAACTAATCAGATGGAGGATCTGGGCCGCTCATGACTGTGAGCACAGCTGATATATCAGTTTTACACTCTCGAGAGGTTGCACAACTTTACCCACAAGTCGTGGGCTACGCTAGTTGTTCATCACACTTCCTTAGGTGAGATGGCTAGCAAGCACACTACGAGACCGTTACAAAGGATCACGTTGGTAAGGTGTAACCGCTAAGGATTCTGGATCAGCGACGATGGGGCCCACCTCCGGGGGTACAAGACACACAGCACAGACCAAGCCGGAGGAGCAGGGACCATTGAAGCTTACCACCCCTCTTGCCCACGCAGGTAAGTTACTCCCGAACCAAAATGACCTAATTAGTAAGTCAAGACCGTTCCATTCCAGTCTTGTGGTTGCGCAGTTGTCCCAGGTTGTCGCTCTATGAACCGGTCCTTATGGAGAGTGGCCAACCAAGCACTAAGCACCGTGCTGGCCCCCTAAACCATGTTTCTACAAAAACATCTTTTAAGGGCGCACAAACCACTCAAGCACACAGCACAGAGGGTCGGCTCCAGAATTAAGTTGCATAAGACTATTAATCCAATTAATTAAAAAAAATACCAAGATTTGTTATAGCGCAGCAACCTAGCACAACTAATCAAAAATGCAACCCATAGGATATATATAAAGGATATAAAGGTGGCTAGGAAATCCTTATAGGCATACAAAATTAAATGCGGTATGAAATTGTATTTAAAGGTGATAGGAGGTTCATGTTATACTTGCCTTCCTCGTACTCTCCCGGCTGCTGCTCGAAGTGCTCGGAAGACGGCTGCTCCTGGTACTGGTCCAAAGGCCCCGCGTCTACTCACGATCATCAAACATAGCCCACACATACACACATGCATAACAAGAACAAACTATAAGAAAACAGTACAACATTACATAGAAACAGCACACAAAACTAGTCTAAAGCTATTCTACGCGTTACAACGATCGCGTGCATATAAAGAACACCTAAAACGGAGCTAAAACGCGAAAACTGCGCTTAAAACAGGATCCAGGGACCTATTTGTAAGAAAAACAGAGAAACCAGGGGCTTCTGGGCAAAACAAGGGGACTTAAACGTAATTAAAGCCTAGGTCTAGGAGCTAGCACAAGAAAACCCCAGAGATGGACTGCGGGTTCAATTTCCAGAAAAGACAGGGGCTTAAACGAATAAAATCAGGGCTGAACTGCAATTACTTTTGACTTAAGATGGACCGCGGGTTGATTTCCAAGAAGGACAAGGACTCTTTAGCAAAAAGACCACCGCTGACCGGTACGCCTCCTGTTTGACTCGTGCGTGGGATGCATCTGGGCCACCGGATCAGATATCAAAGGTCAGGATGAGACGGCTCGGATCTAACCGGTTCAGCTCGGCTCACGACCGCGACGGCTCACCTCACGGCTCGGTTCACCTCCCTTGGAACGGCTGCGTGGTCACCGGGTTCTGCCTCCGCGGCGGCGCCTCACCGGTGCGGGGAATTCCTGGCCATCCGGCCTCGATGTTAGGTGGAGCTCGGCCGGGGAGGAAGCTAGTGGCCCGCCTAACCTATCTAGGGTTTGATTGGGCACGGCTCTGCCTCCGCACTACGGTCACGGCGGCGAGTCCGTGTCTGCTTGGCGGCGCCCCGTCGCGAGGGCGTTCCGAGCGTGGGACTGGCCTACCAGCTACCGCTTCTTCCTCAAAAGCACCAGGAGATCGGGAGGATGCTTACCGAGGCACTAATTGGAACGGGGACGGCCTGCCGAGGCGTGACGGCGGTGCTTGGCGGGAAGGCGGTGCGGTGCTCGGCGGGGAGGACGACTGCCGGCGCTCTCCGAGCCTCGGATCTCTTTGGACCGGTACGGGGGTTCCTGGGAAACGTTGAGGGGGGGTCAGAGAGGCCCGGTACTCGCTGGTGGCGCGGAATTACAGAGGCGGCTACTCACCGGAGGCGACCCCTTGGAAGAAAAAATTCCGGCACGTGAGAGGTGGGAACCGAGAGAAACGGCTTGGGGTCGATCCTGGACACGGTACGGAGCTCCTGCGGCGGCTCTGGTGGAATCTAGCGCAGCCAGACGGCCGGCCCACGGTGGAGCAGGAGCCCAACGCGGCGGGGGGAAATCGTGGCGGCGGCGCTAGGGTTTAGGCGACCGAGGGGTAGGGTAGAGGGTGGAGGAGCCTGCGGGTCCACTTAAGGGCGAGGGATCGAGGCCTCGGCGTGCGGGCCCAGGGGAGACCTCGCCGGTGTTTTCGGAGTTTCGTTGGACGCCGGGGAAAAGCAGAGGAAGGGGAGAGAAAGAAAGGGGAGGTGGAAGATGACGCTGACGTGTGGGTCCAGCTCGCCAGAAAGAGAGGGGGCGAGCGGGGGAGGGCGAGCGCGCTCGGGCTGAGGGGGAAAGGTGGGCCGGGGCGCGGCCCGTGCGGGGAGAAGGGGAGAGGGGAGAGTGGCGCGGCTGCTCGGGCCGGGAAAAAGGGAATGGGCCGGCTTGGCCCATGCGGGAGAGAGGGGAAAGGGCCCGAGGAGGAGAGGGAGAGGGAAGTGGAGAGCTGGGCTGGGCCAAGGGAGTGGGCTGCTCTCTTCTATTCCCTTTTCTTCCCTTTTTCTTTACTCTAACCATTCAAACAAAGCCATTTGAATTCAAATACGTTTGAATTCAAACCCAACACAATTAAAACAATGCACCAGCATGAATGCACAATCAAGTTGATCTTATGATTAATTTTATTTACTTGCGTTATAAAATTACTTTAAATACGAGATAATTTAAAGAAGACCCTGGAAAATCTATTTAAGCCCAAATAAATTAATTAAAATTTGAGGAAATTACCTTAGGGTGTTACAAACCTACCCCCCTTACAGGAATCTCGTCCCGAGATTCGGATAGGCTAGCTAGCAAAGAGATCGGGATATGTCTTCCTCAGCTCGTCTTCTCGCTCCCAAGTAGCCTCATCCTCCGTGTGATGACTCCACTGAACACGGCACATCTTGATCTTCTTGTTTCTGGTAACCCTCTCAGACGTTTCCAGAATCTTCACCGGATGCTCGACATAAGTCAGATCTTCCTGCACATCCAACCCTTCTATCGGTGCTTGCTCTTCTGGCACTCTCAAGCACTTCTTCAGCTGAGACACGTGAAACACATCGTGCACTCCTGAGAGATTGAGTGGCAACTCCAGACGATATGCCACCTCACCTTTCCGTTCTAACACCTTGAACGGACCAATGTATCGAGGAGCTAGTTTCCCTCGTACATTAAACCTGCGGATTCCTCTCATCGGCGAGACCTTCAGATATACATGATCCCCCACTGCGAAGGTCAAATCTCGGTGACGAATATCCGCATAACTCTTCTGACGAGTCTGAGCGACCCTCAGATTCTCTCGCACCTGCTGTACCAACTGTTCGGCCTCCTCAACAATATCCGGACCAAACACCTGCCTCTCACCAATCTGATCCCAATACAATGGAGTCCTGCATTTCCGACCATACAGGGCCTCGAAAGGAGACTTCTTCAGACTGGCCTGATAACTGTTGTTATAAGAAAACTCTGCATACGGCAGGCATTTATCCCAGCTGGTACCATACTGAATAGCACAGGCTCGAAGCATATCCTCCAACACTTGGTTGGTTCTCTCTGTCTGCCCATCTGTCTGAGGATGATAAGCAGTACTGAAGCGCAGCTTCGTATCCAACGAATCATGCAACTGCTCCCAGAACCGTGAAGTGAACTGAGATCCTCGATCAGATATAATCTTCCTCGGAACACCATGCAGACAGACAATCCTGGAGATGTACAACTCTGCGAGTCTAGCACCGGAGTAAGTAGTGTTCACCGGAATAAAATGAGCAACCTTCGTCAACCGATCCACTACTACCCATATGGAGTTGTACCCTTTCTGAGTACGAGGCAAGCCAACAATGAAGTCCATAGTGATTTCCTCCCATTTCCACTCTGGAATCTTCAACGGCTGCAATAGCCCTGCTGGCCTCTGATGCTCTGCCTTGACACGTTGACAAGTGTCGCAGATAGCCACGTACTCTGCAACGGAACGCTTCATTCCGGACCACCAGAATTGTTCCTTCAGGTCGTAATACATCTTCGTGCTGCCTGGATGGATAGAATATGCTGTATCATGAGCCTCACTCAGAATCAGCTTCCTGAGACCTGCCACATCCGGCACACATATACGACCCTTGTACCATAAGGTACCCTGCTCATCCTCTCTAAAATGAGGAGCCTTGCCAATCTTGAGCAACTCACGAATCTCCTGCAGCTTCTGATCTTACTTCTGATGCTGCCTAATCTCGGCCTCTAAAGTGGGTTCCGCCTCGAATGATGTACCCGAGGTATGATGCAAGAAACCCAGGCTCAACTGCTCAAACTCCTCACATAACTCCGGAGGCATCTGAAAAGCCACGGCCATGTTAACATAGCTCTTCCTGCTCAGAGCATCTGCTACAACATTAGCCTTGCCCGGATGATAGTGGATCTCTAGGTCATAATCCTTGACCAACTCTAGCCATCTTCTCTGCCGCATATTCAGCTCACTCTGAGTGAAAATATACTTGAGACTCTTGTGATCGGTGTAAATATCACACCTCTGCCCAAACAAGTAATGCCTCCATATCTTCAGAGCATGCACAACTGCGGCTAACTCCAGATCATGAGTGGGATAATTCAGCTCGTGCTGGCGCAACTGCCGCGAGGCATAAGCTATCACTCTGCCTTCCTGCATCAGGACGCAACCAAGACCATCTCTCGAAGCATCACAATACACTGTGAACCTCTTGCTCTGGTCCGGCAGAGTAAGGACTGGCGCCGTAGTCAACCTCTTCTTCAGCTCCTCAAAGGCACTCTGACGCTCATCAGTCCAAGAAAAGCCCACATCCTTCTCCAGCAAGGAAGTCAAAGGCTTCGCAATCTTGGAGAAATTCTCAATGAATCTCCGATAATAACCTGCTAAGCCCAGAAAAGAGTGGACTTCCTTCACCGTCTGCGGTACAACCCAGTCAAGCACATCGTTCACCTTCCCGGGGTCCACAGCAATACCTCCCTTGGAGATAACATGACCGAGGAATGGAACCTCGTCAATCCAGAACTCGCACTTGCTGAGCTTGGCATACAGCTTGTGCTCTCTGAGCCTCTGCAACACAAGCCTCAGATGCTTCTCATGCTCCGCTTCTGACTTGGAATATATCAGGATATCATCAATAAATATCACCACAAAGGTGTCCAGATAATCCATGAAAACCTTGTTCATCAGATGCATGAAGAAAGCCGGAGCATTAGTCAAGCCGAAGGACATGACCGTATACTCATATAACCCATACTTGCAGGTGAATGCCGTCTTCGGAATATCCTCAGAACGAATCTTCAGTTGGTGATAGCCCGAACGCAGATCAATCTTCGAGAATACACAAGCACCCTGAAGCTGATCAAAAAGATCCTCAATACGGGGCAATGGGTGCTTGTTCTTGATGGTGACCGCATTCAGATCCCGATAATCGACGCACATTCTCTTCGCACCATCCTTCTTCTCTACAAGCAATACAGGAAAAGCCCAAGGAGAGAAACTGCGACGGATATAACCCTTAGCTAGCAACTCGTCGACAGTCTTCTTAACCTCCTCATGCTCGACAGGAGCCATACGATAGGGCCTCTTAGCAATAGGAGCTGTGCCAGGCAAGAGATCAATAGAAAACTCAATGTCGCGATCAGGCGGCATACCTGGCAAATCGTCCGGAAAGACATCCGGGAATTCAGACACCACGCGAATACCATCCGTGGGTCTAGCCTCCATCTGATGAAGAAATCCAGAAGGCTCCATAGCTCCAACAGTAACCTCCTGACTATCCGGTGCTGACAGAAGAACCGTCCTCTGAGCACAATCTATCCGGACTCCCCATTTAGCAAGAGTCTCCATCCCGAGGATCACATCAATGCCCTTGGAGTCAAGCACCATCAGATTCGCACTGAAATCTACCCCCCTTATAGCCACACTGACTCTGGGACAGAAGACATGAGACCTCAACTGCCCTCCCGGTGAAGATACTATCATGCACCTCTTTAATGTGCTAGTAGGAATACCATGATGCTCAACAAAAGACCGGGTGATGAAAGAATGCGTAGCACCAGTATCAAAAAGCACTGTAGCAGGATGGGCATTAACCATGAACGTACCAATCACCACGTTAGAAGCCTCGGCCGCTGACTCGGCCGTCACGTGGTTCACCCTGCCCTGAGCTGGGGCCTTGGGCTGAGCTGCACGTCCCTGCTGTCCTGCCTGCGCCTTCCGAGGGCAGACGTTGGCGTAGTGCCCTGGCTCGCCGCAGTGGAAGCACACTCGAGGAAATGCAGCGGCCTGCTGCCCGGCAGGAGGAGTGGGCGCTCCCTGCCTCTGAGCTGGTGGAGCCGGAGGCGCGGGAAGCCTCTGACCCTGTCCCGCCTGCTGTTGCTGCTGAGGACGAGGCGGAAGCTGCTGCCGCTGCTGGTACTGCTGGGGCGGCCTCTGCTGCTGCTGCTGTGGAGGGTACTGGTAGCGGGGACGGGTGTTGCTGCCCGAAGAGGATGGAGCCATCTTCCTCTTCTTATCCTCAATCTCCCGGCGCTTACGCTCGGTGTTGAGGGCCGCATCAACCAGCTGGTTGAAGTTGTCGAAGCGGTGGTTCAGCAGTGCATACTGAATGTGATCATCCAGTCCTTCCTTGAAGTACTCCTGCTTATCGCTATCACGAGCGATGTCAGCAGGGGCGTAGCGGGCAAGCTGAAGGAAACGGTCACGGTACTCCGTCACCGTCATCGATCCCTGAAATAACGGACACAGATAACAAGGATAGAAATCGCTCATTTGGTCAGGTTTTATGAAAGAAATCAAGGATAGATCAAGCTCAAAAGG
Source organism: Panicum hallii (assembly GCF_002211085.1). Lineage (NCBI taxonomy): Eukaryota > Viridiplantae > Streptophyta > Magnoliopsida > Poales > Poaceae > Panicum > Panicum hallii. The sequence goes on along the minus strand of NC_038043.1, from coordinate 29,829,178 downwards.
AATGGTTGTGAATTTCCGTTAAATTTTACCTGCTTAAGGGCACGGAACTCCTTCTGCTTCATCTTCATAATGCCCTCAGGAATGTGATGGTTCCTGAAACGCTCACGGAACTGGTCCCACGTGAGGGCATCACGATCCCGATCTGGGTAGGACTCCCACCAGTCAAGAGCGGAGCCTCGCAGCTGCCCTGCTGCGTAAAGGACTCGCTCCCGGTCGTCGCACTGCGCAACAACCAACTGGCGCTCCACCGAGCGAAGCCAGTCGTCCGCCTGGAGTGGGTCCGTGGCGTGAGAGAAGGTCGGCGGGTGACCTCTCAGGAAATCCGCACGCCTGTCACGGGGCTGAGGCGGCGGTGGAGGCGGTGGCTGAGCGTGGATCTGCTGCAGAGCCTGAACGGTGTTGTTCAGGGTAGCCATCATCTGCATCTGGAGCTGGAAGAACTGCTCCGGGGTCAGTGGTGGCGGCATCGGCAGCGGCTGACCGGTACTCTGGTTGTTCTGCTCCTGCTGGTCAGAACCGGAACCGGTGCGCCTGGTGTTCACCATCTGATTGCAACAAACGGAATTTATGAGAATAAGATATCGTGCAGCCGCGAAAAAGAAACTTCGGAAGGATATGGCAGAAAGAAAGGAATATAGGTTTTACCCCCAACGTTCTAACTCAATTTTTTTTTATTTAGTTCAAGTTGGGTTAGGTCGATTTGCATGAACACGTTTTAACTACTGGACTATGCAATCAACCAAAAATCCAAATCAAACATTTGCACAATAACAAACATTCAATATTCACAAATTAGTCGAGTTTTCCACACTACTCGACCAACACACTCGTTCTAGCGTATTTTTATCGGGCAACCTAAACTTATAACTTATAAGATTAGGCGACTCAGGCCAACGTCTACGGAAAACTCAAGCTATTTCTCAGAAAAGACGGGGGAAATAGCAAATCTAGGGCTTAAGACTCAAGGAATAGAAGCAGAAAAATGATGGTTGAAGTTTTGCGGAGGCAAGCAAGAGAAAAGAATTCCTAAACTCGACCAATTCTACCTAGGCTTCGTCCTACAGTCAACACGGCTCTGATACCAATCTGTCACACCCGATTTATAATAACATAAATCGAGCAATCATATATGCGCCAGGATCAAGTCACGCATATATACAACAGATTATCAAGATATCACAACACATGTCACGAATAACATTAACATAAATCGTAAATGAATCATAAATGAATTATTTTATTACAACCGAATCAAGAATCGGTTCAAGAGTTGCGGAAGCGTAAAAGAGGTACACGGAGAGCTGGGCGCCACAGGGACGTCGACTGGGAGACAAACGCCTAGAAGTCGTCGAAGCCGCTGACGTAATCCTCCACGTTGCCGGGCACTGAGCAGCAGTCGAAGATATCCGAAATAGAACAGAAGAGTAGAGAGGCAAGGGTGAGTACAAACTAGTACTCAACAAGTATAACACGAGCATGAGGCTCTAAGGTTAGCTGACTCAACTGCATTAGCTTTTAATCTTGGCAAATTTTATTAAAGCTAATTACTACAAGTGGATGAATTACCATAAACCCAATTGCATAATAAATTAATCAATATTAATTAAGAACTACTGAGATCCACCCAAACCAAACCACCCAACCAAAACCACCCGGGGAATCTCCCTCGTCAAAGGTTGATAACCCAACTAATCAGACGGAGGATCTGGGCCGCTCATGACTGTGAGCACAGCTGATATATCAGTTTTACACTCTCGAGAGGTTGCACAACTTTACCCACAAGTCGTGGGCTACGCTAGTTGTTCATCACACTTCCTTAGGTGAGATGGCTAGCAAGCACACTACGAGACCGTTACAAAGGATCACGTTGGTAAGGTGTAACCGCTAAGGATTCTGGATCAGCGACGATGGGGCCCACCTCCGGGGGTACAAGACACACAGCACAGACCAAGCCGGAGGAGCAGGGACCATTGAAGCTTACCACCCCTCTTGCCCACGCAGGTAAGTTACTCCCGAACCAAAATGACCTAATTAGTAAGTCAAGACCGTCCCATTCCAGTCTTGTGGTTGCGCGGTTGTCCCAGGTTGTCGCTCTATGAACCGGTCCTTATGGAGAGTGGCCAACCAAGCACTAAGCACCGTGCTGGCCCCCTAAACCATGTTTCTACAAAAACATCTTTTAAGGGCGCACAAACCACTCAAGCACACAGCATAGAGGGTCGGCTCCAGAATTAAGTTGCATAAGACTATTAATCCAATTAATTAAAAAAAAATACCAAGATTTGTTATAGCGCAGCAACCTAGCACAACTAATCAAAAATGCAACCCATAGGATATATATAAAGGATATAAAGGTGGCTAGGAAATCCTTATAGGCATACAGAATTAAATGCGGTATGAAATTGTATTTAAAGGTGATAGGAGGTTCATGTTATACTTGCCTTCCTCGTACTCTCCCGGCTGCTGCTCGAAGTGCTCGGAAGACGGCTGCTCCTGGTACTGGTCCAAAGGCCCCGCGTCTACTCACGATCATCAAACATAGCCCACACGTACACACATGCATAACAAGAACAAACTATAAGAAAACAGTACAACATTACATAGAAACAGCACACAAAACTAGTCTAAAGCTATTCTACGCGTTACAACGATCGCGTGCATATAAAGAACACCTAAAACGGAGCTAAAACGCGAAAACTGCGCTTAAAACAGGATCCAGGGACCTATTTGTAAGAAAAACAGAGAAACCAGGCGCTTCTAGGCAAAACCCGGGGACTTAAACGTAATTAAAGCCTAGGTCTAGGAGCTAGCACAAGAAAACCCCAGAGATGGACTGCGGGTTCAATTTCCAGAAAAGACAGGGGCTTAAACGGATAAAATCAGGGCTGAACTGCAATTACTTTTGACTTAAGATGGACCGCGGGTTGATTTCCAAGAAGGACAAGGACTCTTTAGCAAAAAGACCACCGCTGACCGGTACGCCTCCTGTTTGACTCGCGCGTGGGATGCATCTGGGCCACCGGATCAGAAATCAAAGGTCAGGATGAGACGGCTCGGATCTAACCGGTTCAGCTCGGCTCACGACCGCGACGGCTCAGCTCACGGCTCGGTTCACCTCCCTTGGAACGGCTGCGTGGTCACCGGGTTCTGCCTCCGCGGCGGCGCCTCACCGGTGCGGGGAATTCCTGGCCATCCGGCCTCGATGTTAGGTGGAGCTCGGCCGGGGAGGAAGCTAGTGGCCCGCCTAACCTATCTAGGGTTTGATTGGGCACGGCTCTGCCTCCGCACTACGGTCACGGCGGCGAGTCCGTGTCTGCTTGGCGGCGCCCCGTCGCGAGGGCGTTCCGAGCGTGGGACTGGCCTACCAGCTACCGCTTCTTCCTCAAAAGCACCAGGAGATCGGGAGGATGCTTACCGAGGCACTAATTGGAACGGGGACGGCCTGCCGAGGCGTGACGGCGGTGCTTGGCGGGAAGGCGGTGCGGTGCTCGGCGGGGAGGACGACTGCCGGCGCTCTCCGAGCCTCGGATCTCTTTGGACCGGTACGGGGGTTCCTGGGAAACGTTGAGGGGGGGTCAGAGAGGCCCGGTACTCGCTGGTGGCGCGGAATTGCAGAGGCGGCTACTCACCGGAGGCGACCCCTTGGAAGAAAAAATTCCGGCACGTGAGAGGTGGGAACCGAGAGAAACGGCTTGAGGTCGATCCTGGACACGGTACGGAGCTCCTGCGGCGGCTCTGGTGGAATCTAGCGCAGCCAGACGGCCGGCCCACGGCGGAGCAGGAGCCCAACGCGGCGGGGGGAAATCGTGGCGGCGGCGCTAGGGTTTAGGCGACCGAGGGGTAGGGTAGCGGGTGGAGGAGCCTGCGGGTCCACTTAAGGGTGAGGGATCGAGGCCTCGGCGTGCGGGCCCAGGGGAGACCTCGCCGGCGTTTTCGGAGTTTCGTTGGATGCCGGGGAAAAGCAGAGGAAGGGGAGAGAAAGAAAGGGGAGGTGGAAGATGACGCTGACGTGTGGGTCCAGCTCGCCAGAAAGAGAGGGGGCGAGCGGGGGAGGGCGAGCGCGCTCGGGCTGAGGGGGAAAGGTGGGCCGGGGCGCGGCCCGTGCGGGGAGAAGGGTAGAGGGGAGAGTGGCGCGGCTGCTCGGGCCGGGAAAAAGGGAATGGGCCGGCTTGGCCCATGCGGGAGAGAGGGGAAAGGGCCCGAGGAGGAGAGGGAGAGGGAAGTGGAGAGCTGGGCTGGGCCAAGGGAGTGGGCTGCTCTCTTCTATTCCCTTTTCTTCCCTTTTTCTTTACTCTAACCATTCAAACAAAGCCATTTGAATTCAAATACGTTTGAATTCAAACCCAACACAATTAAAACAATGCACCAGCATGAATGCACAATCAAGTTGATCTTATGATTAATTTTATTTACTTGCGTTATAAAATTACTTTAAATACGAGATAATTTAAAGAAGACCCTGGAAAATCTATTTAAGCCCAAATAAATTAATTAAAATTTGAGGAAATTACCTTAGGGTGTTACAGGCGGGCACCGCGCCACCAGCTGATATGACCCCACCGCCAGCAACGAGTACCGTGGTTGAGATGCCACGGGCTTTGAGAGTGAAGAAGGCTGTCATGAAGAAGTCTTCACTGTAAGTATAGATCTTTGCTTGCACAATAAACATCCTGTTCATCTCGACTTGTGCAATAACATAACAGTCTGCTTCATTAGGTCTACGAGCGAGATGAGGCACAAGTCGAAACCTGCCACAGCTACCCCAGCCCCCAAGCCACCAGCCTCAGAGGAGCCCATGCCCAAGAAGCTAGCCCCCGAGGTGGACACAATGCTACACGACCTGCCACCCCCCGAGCCCCAACAAGCCGATGCCAGGGCTGGTGGTGAGGAACAAGTCGAGGCCACTGAAGCTGCTCCTGCAGATGGCACAGGTAAGTGTCTGACCGCCCACGGCTAGCTGCTTAGACCACAGACAGTATGTACTGAATGCATCTTGACTCGCAGGTGCCCAGCAACCACCTTCTGAAGAAACTGCAGGGACCTCAAGGAGCCCTGGAGACCTGCTGATGGCTGGACGCGGATACCAGAACATCATCACCACAGATCTGGTGGATGATCCAATGCTGACGGAGGACAACATAAAAACCTTCAAGAAGGCCTCCAAAGAGTTGTATGATTTTACCCTAGTAAGACATGATTACTCTTCTGCCAGTATACGTTATCGAGTTGCTTGTCTTAATCTCCCCCCTTATGCAGAATGTGATCAAGCACTCACAAAAGAAGACCGAGAAACTGAAAGCAGTCATGAGTGGCCACCAGGAGCTCGCTGCCAAGGACAAACGCATATCCGAGGAGCTGACGAAGAACATCTATCTTTGGAGAGAACTTGACAAGCTGAAGCAAGAGTGGACTCGAGAGACGTGGCTTCTCAAGAATGACCTGCGCAATCTCGAGGAACAACTCAAGGAACAAAAGAAGGCTCACCAAGGCAAGCCCTCACTTCCCTCGAGTACTTCCACTTAACAATTTATCTTGGATTCTAAAAATATCTTCACCGTAGAGCTTAGGAAAATCTTAACATATAAAGAAGAGCTGCTTACTGACGTGAAGAATATGCTGTATCACCGCATAGATGACGTTGAGAGGCTGCAAAAGGTCATCGCCGACACCGAACAACAGTTCGCCGATTGCCTTCAGCAGATCAAGACGCTGGGCGAAGAGAAGGAGCAGCGATAAAAAGGAGCTGGAGGACCTCAGCGGAGCCGCCAAGAAGCTTGTGGACATTGTGGACCCACAAGAAGATGGCGAAGCAAGCGAGCGGCCCTTGCTGGAGTGACTTCTCGGAGCACCGCAGAAGGTCGTCAAGTTCCTCACCGAAGCCTCGGTCGCGTGTGTCAGCCACGCTCTGTCCTTGGAAAATCCTTTTGGCCGGAGGCTTGTCTAGAAGCATTTGCGCAGTGTGTGGCTGCGGAGTGTTCCGAAGAACAATTCAACGAGTACCTCCAAGAAGCCCAACCTGTAGCAGAACAAATAATAAAAAGTGTACTGCAGGATTGATGTAAAAACAAGTACTCGTTTCCTTGTATATATATTCTTATTTGATGTCTCTACTTGCATGTGCCTTAACCAAATTGTCATCCAGATTTAAAGGCTAAGTAGTAGACACTACCCCGGGTGAAGCGACCCTAGAAGTAGTCGTAGGAGCTCCGGGTAGGAACCCATCCAACAAGTTAGATATAACCCGATCGAGCAGGTCTAACCAGTTAGGAAAGAACGCGAGCATCATCGAGAGACTGCCGTGCTTATGGCAAGAAAAATGAAACTACCCCGAGTGCAACGACTCTGGGTGTAGTCGAAATAGCTCCTCGTGTGAGCCCGTCCAACAAGTTAGGTGTAACCTGAGTGAGCAGGTCTAACCTGTTAGGAAAGAACGCAAGCATCGTCACGTGACTGCCATGCTTTTGGCAAGAAATTGAAATTACCCGAGTGCAACGACTCTGGGCGTAGTCGACATAGCTCCTTATGCGAGCCCATCCAACAAGTTAGGTATAAACCAATTGAATGGATTGAACTTGTTGGGAAAAATGCGATCATAGTCGCAAGCGACCATCAAAGGTCACAGCGAAAGTTGATTCATATAAAGCATAAACGTGGCCGTAGCCTCCGTCAAAACTTATAACATGAAGGCGATAAAACATGAACGTGGTCGTAGCCTCCGTCACAACTCATGACAAGAAGTTGATGAAACATGAACGTGGCCATAGCCTCCGTCTGTTAACAGAAAAATTTACATTCCGAATGTTGTGACACGTAGCCTCCAAATTGATTCGGAAGAAAAAGGCCGCCTAGGCATCTGGAGAATAGCTATCCCCGCACACTACCTCATGGGTAGAACATGCGCAGGTTCTGGATGTTCCAAGAATTCAGGACATGTTGGCCCTCGGGGTATTGCAGTCGATACGACCCCGGTCTTGTAACATTCTTGACGACGAACGGACCTTCCCACCTTGAGTTGACCTTGTGTAAACCGGACTCGTCTTGGATGCGGCGTAGGACCAGATCGCCTATATTGAACGACCGTGCCCTCACGCTGCGATCGTGATATCGCCGGATCCCCTGTAGGTATCGTGCTGACTGAACTAGAGCGGTGCAGTGAGCCTCTTCAACAGAATCGAGCTCTAACTGCCTTGCTTCATCCGCCTCGCCTTCTTGTACATTTCAACCCTTGGGGATTTCCACATGATGTCAGCCGGTAAGATAGCTTCGGAGCTGTAGACAAGGAAGAACGGTGTTTGTCCTGTGGCTTTGGACGGCTGAGTCCTGAGCCCCCAGACGACGTGTGTCAACTCGTGTATCCACTTTCCTCCTTTCTTGCTGTTTTCATCATAGAGTCTTTTCTTGAGGCCATCAATTATCATGCCGTTCGCCCTCTCGACTTGACCATTGGCCTTGGGTGTGCAACAGAGACATATTTAACCTCAATGCATGCATTTTCACAGAACTCCCAAAACTAGCTGGCCGTGAAGTTTGATCCCAAGTCCATGATGATGGTATTCAGGATGTCGAAGCGATGCAAGATATCGGAGATGAAATCAACAACTTGATCTGGTGTGAGCTTGGCTATCGGCTTGTACTTGATCCACTTGGTAAACCTGTCGATAGCCACCAATACATGGGTGAAACCACCTGGCGCCGTTGTGAAGGGCCCAATCAAATCAAGGCTCCAGCAAGCGAACGGCCAGGATGGCGGTATGGTGATGAGACCGTGAGCTAGGACGTGGGATTGCTTGACAAAGAGTTGGCAGTTTTGGCATCATCGAATAAGGTCCTCAGCATCGGACACTGCGGTGGGCCACCAAAAACCAGCTCTGTATGCTTTCCCCACCAGCGTTCTTGAAGCTGCGTGGTTGCAGCAAACACCCTCATGTATCTCCCACAGTATGTCATAGCCGTCTTCTTTCGTGACGCACTTCATGAGAACGCCTGAACATGCGCCACGCCGGTAAAGCTTGCTGTCGACTAGGACGAACCCCTTACCTCTGCGCATGACACGAGCTGCTTCTGCGCTTCTTGCATCCATCCCCGCTGGTAGTCTTTGATCCCGGATGAAATCGATATAAGCCTCTCTCCAGTCCTCACCAAGCATCATAACCTCCCGATCAGGTTGTTGAGGGTCCACATCGGTGGTTATCAGAGGTGAGGACTTGATGGATGGCTGCTTTAACTCCTGGACAAAGACTCCCAGTGGAATCTGTGCACGAGTAGACCCCAGCTTGGATAGTATATCTGCGCCAACATTATGCTCCCGTACCACATGATGAACCTCCAGGCCAGAAAACTTGTTTTCCAACTTGCGCACTTCTTGTACATAAGCGTCCATCATCTCCTTGTTGCAGTCCCACTGTTTGTTGACTTGCTGAACGACTAGAAGTGAATCACCATATACAAGAAGTCGCTTGATGCCTAGTGATATCACCAAACGTAGCCCGTGAAGGAGTGCTTCATACTCGGCTTCATTATTGGATACCTCCCAAAGGATCTGGAGGACATACTTCAATTGTTCACCTCTTGCAGAAATAAATAGAACTCCAGCACCGCTGCCATCGAGCTTAAGAGACCCATCAAAGTACATGGTCCAGTGCTCTGGCTTGTCGACTGGAGTTGGAATCTGATTCTCCCTCCACTCAGCCATAAAATCGACTAGAGCTTGAGACTTGATTGCAGTGCGTGGCTTGAAGTCGATAGACAAAGCCCCCAGTTCCACTGCCCAGTTTGATATACGCCCCATGGCATCTTGATTATGGAGAATATCTGCCAACGGAAAATCCGTAATCACGGTGATCTTGTATTTGTCGAAGTAATGGCGCAACTTTCTTGATGTAGTCAAAATTGCATATAAAAGTTTCTGAACTACCGGGTATCGTACCTTGGATTCGGAGAGTACCTCGCTGACGAAGTACATAGACCTCTGCACCCCAAATGCATGGCCTTCCTCGTTGCGCTCGACTATGATAGCACTGCTGACAACATGAGTTGTTGCCGCAATGTAGAGTAGTAGATCTTCTCCCGGCAATGGTGCTGTAAAGACTGGAGGAGACGGAAGGTGATGCTTCAGGTCTTGCAAGGCTCGCTCGGCCTCCTCCATCCACTGGAACTTGTCTTGGCGCTTTAGGAGCTTGAAGAAGGGTAGTCCTCTCTCCCCGAGCCGAGAGATGAACCTATTCAGGGCTGCCATACAGCCTGTTAGCTTCTGCACATCTTTGATTATGGCCGGAGCCCCCATATCAGTGATGGCCGAAATCTTCATAGGGTTGGCTTCAATTCCTCGGTTGTTGATGATGAACCCAAGCAATTTCCCTGATGGTACTTCAAAAATGCATTTGGTTGGGTTGAGCTTCCAACGAAACCTGCGTAGGCTGCTGCATGTCTCTTCCAAGTCTGCAATCAGGCTGTCGGGATTCCTGGTCTTGATGACCACGTCATCCATGTAGGCTTCAACATTCCGATGCAGCTGATCAGCAAAGCAAATCTGAATTGCGTGCTGATAGGTTGCTCCTGCATTTTTCAACCCGAAGGATATAGTTTTGTAGGCATACGTCCCAAACGGAGTGATGAATGCAATTATGATTTGATCTTGCTCCTTGAGTGCGATCTGGTGGTACCCTGAATAACAATCAAGGAAGCAGAGGAGTACACAACCCGCCGTCAAGTCAACGACTTGATCAATGTGCGGTAGCCCGAAGTGATCCTTTGGGCAATACTTGTTGAGATCGGTGTAGTCGACACACATTCTCCATTCATTATTCTTTTTCCTTACAAGGACGGGATTAGCTACCCACTCTAGATGACTCACTTCTTTAATGAAGCCAGCCACGAGAAGTTTAGCTATTTCCCATTTAATTGCTTCACGCTTATCGTGAGCAAATCTTCGAAGGCGTTGCTTTTTGGGCACAGCCTGTGGGTGCACATTCAGACTATGCTCGATCAGTTCCCTGGGCACCCCTGGCATATCCGCTGGTTTCCACGCAAATATGTCTCGGTTGGCCCGAAGGAAACCGACGAGCGCGAGTTCCTATTGCTCATCTAAGCCCGCGCCAATGATGTCGGTCTTAGATGAGTCACCCTCCTAGAGCTGGATCGACTTGAGGGCCACGTCACCAGTCAACTGGATGCTCGACTTGCTGGCCTTTCTTGAAGGGATCTCCAGCCCGGCTTGGGAGAGCTGCTGCGCGGCCGCGAGTACTTCCCCTGAAGCATCTGGCACACGCGTAGTCGAAGCATATTGGATTGCCTCCTGGTTGCAATCATATGACTTCTTCAAGTCGCCTCGGAGAGTGAGTACCCCACTTTGTCCTGGCATCTTAAGAAGCAGATAAACATAATGCGGCACTGCCATGAATTTGGCGAGTGCCGGATGACCCAGTATGGCATGATAGGAAGATTCAAAGTTAGCAACTTCGAATTTAATGAAGTCGGTGCGGTAATTCTCCCTCATGCCGAAGGTGACTGGATGAACCACCGTGCCAAGTGGGTGCACCGCATTACCTGGAATGATGCTGTAGAAAGGAGACTTGCTTGGAACTAGCATGTCCGTGAAGTCCAGACCCATCTTTCTCAAAGTGCTGGCGAAGATGAGGTTGAGACCACTCCCACCGTCAATGAGCACCTAGGTGAGCCTGACTTCTGCCACCACCGGGTCCAGGACCAGGGGGAACTTACCGGGCTTCGAAAAGCTTGTCCACTGATCATCATGGGAGAACGAGATGGGCACCTCTGACCAGCGGAGTGGTCGTGGTGCCGCCGGCTCGATGGACATGATCTCCCGGAGAAGCAGTTTTTGTTCCCGCCTGGAACTGAAGTCTCCATCTCCCCCGAAGATGACATTGACGGTCTTTGAAGCATCCTGGAACTTCGCGTTGCGCCCTTGGTCCCGTTAGTCGTCGTCTTTGGGTTATTTATCCACTGGCTTCTTGTTCTTCTTGCCAGCACCGGAATTGCTGAATGTCCTCCGGAGATGGTAGCAATCGATTGCCACGTGACTGGCACCTGGATGCCATGGGCATTTCTTCTGCAGGAACTTCTCAAATTCCTCCTGTGTCGTCAACTTCTTGCCTCGCGAGGGATGATCCACAGCCGCGATGAGATCATCTGGCTTGCGCTTTCGGGATGGACCCGAATAGTCCCGCTGGCTCTTGTCGTTGCGGTTGTCATGTGGACGCCTCAGATTGCTATCATTACGCCTCAGGAACCGCTCCCGCATCTTCTCTTCCTGCTTGGACCAGTCGTACATCACGTCGCGAAGCCCCGCAACAGTCTTCGGCCTCTTCCACCCAAAGTCTCTGTAGATGCCTGGATCGGTGATGCTGTTGTAGAAGCAATCGATGATTTCCTCCTCCGAGATATTCGCAATGGTGGCGTGGACATCGAAGAAACGGCGTGTATAGGACCCTAGGAGCAAGTTATGTTCCTGTTTACATTGAGCAAGATCATGATGAGTACCTGTACGAGCAATCGCCCCCTGGAAGTTGTCGATGAAGACCTTCTTGAGCCGCTCCTAGGAGTTGATCGAGTTATTGCTGAGGCTCTCCAACCACGTGAGCAGCACAGGGTCCAAAGCCATCGGGAAGTAGATGACCTTGGTGCTGTTGGAGCCCCCTGCAACTTCAATGGTGGTGGAGTAGCAATATAGCCATTGCTGAGGAGCTTGCTTGCCATCATACTTGGTGATGCCGATCGGCTTGAAGCCCTCAGGGTACTTGTAACTGTTGAACCGTGCGGAGAAAGCTGGGAAACGGTCGCTGCAGTTAGTACCTTCTATCTCGATTTCTTCGCGCACTTTGCGCATGGAATCGATCACGGACCGCATGTCGCAGCCTTCATTGATTCGCTGGCACAGGTCTTCTGGAGGAGGCCGATGATTGTCCTGTCGCGGGTTACCTCCTGGAGGTGGCTGCTGCCTCCCGCCAGGAGCCTGACTCCCGTGAGCATTGTTGTTGTTGTTGCGCTGAGGTCGAGGACGGCCACCTGCCGTTCGGCTGTGAGCCTAGCTTCAGCTTTCGCCCACGCGCTCTTCCCTGAGGGTAGACGCTGGGTTTTGCTGATCAAGCTGAATCCAGGCCCTCCGTGCGTAACGAAGTGCTTGACGCACATTTGGATCGTTACCGCGCTCGAGTATGGCCGTAACCCTGGCGATGTTGGCCACCGGAGTCCTGAAACCCCGCTCGCTTATGGCAGCGAATTCGGCGTCAAGCTCATGATGCATAGATCGCATGCGCTCATTAACCCTCCTTCGGTGAGCTGTGCGAGCTGTGTTCCGCGTCCTCCGTGCCTCGCGATCAGTGTCATTCTCGTCGCGGCGTTCGCTGTGGCCTCATCTTCAGATACCGCATCAAATTCGACGATGGGCAAGTCACCATCATCCTCGCCTTCTTCCGCCATCAGCACCTGGCGTGAGATGAGCTCGTCAAAGCTCGCGTCGACTAGCTCGGTCGACTCCTCCGCCATGGTGGCTAACGGCCTACCCTCCTGAAAAGGCAAAGGCTCGAGGTGTGCCACAAGTCGATCTTCGGCCTCGAGTAGATCAGAAAGTTTCATGCCCTTCCAATGTACAAAATGCCCCTCCGGAGTGGAGGTGATCATCAGACCATTGGCACCAAAACAACCCGAAGCCCCCCGACGAGCGGTGGCTTCGGGCTTTCCGTGTTGGAGTAGAGACTCCAAGTCCTTCTCCAATGTGGAGAGGGACTCGGAGATGTTGGCCTCCTGAAGATCAGTGGCCAAATCATGCAGACCGAGTCGTGATCGGCTACACGTGTCCTTAGATTGGAACAAGTCCAACCCAAGGAAAGTTGTTGCAGCACCGGATGAAGTCACGCCGGAAGAAAACTCCTCCTCGATCCTCGTAGCGGACCCATGAATTGACAAATCATCAAGATCATCAACGAACTTGTCGAGGTCACTTTGAGAACCTGCCGCGGGGGTTTTTGGCTTCATGTTGACGAGGAATCGACGAAAACTGCCCGCACCATCTGCGATGCAGACCCACAAGCCAAAAACAAATGTTGTACCCTGGGAAGTTACTGACCTGGTGAACTGGAAAGATGCCATCGAGTTCGCTGGTGGATCTTTGATGCTCTCCCCTACCTGGCGCGCCAGCTGTCGGTGTTTTATCGGCTGACCACCGAAGGGTATACCCAAGGTGGTAAATTTAGGTGAGGAGATGCCGAGATCAGGAACTCGAAGGTGCAAGGAACACAAGATTTTAGACAGGTTCGAGCCGCGTGGCGCGTAATACCCTATGTCCTGTATGGTGGTTTGTATTTCTTTGGGTGTTGATGTTTTTTTTTGAATGGGTCCCTACCCCCTTATATACTCGGGAGGTCAGGGTTACATGGATCTAGTCAATACTAGCCAAGGAATCGTACCCGGGTATAACTCGAGTAGTTTCCTTCTATACAGACTAGCTTTATCTCCTACCCAAATGAGTAGAAAACAACATAAATAAGAAATAAAACGGGCTTTATCTCTTAACCCTATTTAAACTACGTTATGTACACAGCCCCGTAGCCTCGGGTCTGACAGAAATCCATACCAATCTCCTCCCATTTCCATTCTGGCACCTTCAATGGCTGTAACAAACCGGCTAGTCTCCGATGTTCTGCCTTGACCCTCTGACACACATCACACAATGCTACATGAGCTGCAACATCACGCTTCATGCCATACCACCAATATCTCTCCTTTAGATCCTGATACATCTTGGTACTGCCCGGATGGATAGAATAAGCTGAGTCATGAGCTTCTTGTAAAATTTTCTCACGGAGATGATCCACATCGGGTACACATATCCTCTTTTGGAACCACATCGTTCCGTGTTCATCTTCTGTGAAGTCAGGTGCCTTGCCTGCTTCTATCATCTCCCTTATCTCCTGTATCTTAGGATCCTCAAGCTGACCCTTCTGTATCTCTTGCTCGAGGGTCGGCTCTACATCTATAGTGATTCCTTCCGTATGAGCAACGAACCCCAGATTGAGCCGTTCAAACTCTTCGTACAACTCCCAAGGCATCTGGCTAATCATGGTCGCATTCACATGACTCTTGCGGCTCAAGGCATTAGCCACCACATTTGCCTTCCCTATATGATAGTGTATCTCCAGATCATAATCCTTCATGAGCTCTAACCATCTTTGTTGTCTTAGGTTGAGGTCATTCTGAGTGAAAATGTACTGCAAACTCTTATGGTCGGTGAAAATCTGACATTTGTGACCCAACAAATAGTGCCTTCATATCAGAGCATGTATCACTGCTGCTAACTCTAAGTCGTGGGTAGGATAATTCTGCGCATGCTTTCTCAACTAGCGGGACGCATATGCAATCATGTGTCCCTCTTGCATCAACACACAGCCAAGACCCTACTTAGAAGCATCACAATAGATGTCAAAACCCTTGTGAACATCGGGCACAGCTAACACCGGTGCGGTTTTCAATCTTTTTCTCAACTTGTCAAAGCTATTCTGATATGCCTCTGACCATACAAACTTCTTGTCTTTCTCTAGTAGCGATGTAAGGGGTTTCACTATCTTGGAGAAGCCTTCTATAAACCTCCGGTAATATTCCGAGAGTCCTAAGAAACTCCGGATCTCTGACACTGTCGTTGGCGGTTCCCAATTCAGCACATCTCTGACCTTCCCTGGGTCCACTGCAATATCTCCTCTTGTGATAACATGACCAAGGAACGAGACCTCCTTCAACAAGAATTCACACTTGCTGAGCTTCGCATACAACTGGTTATCCTTGAGTTTCTGCAAAACAAGCCTCAGATGTCCCTCATGCTCCTCATTCCTGGAGTACACTAAAATATCATCGATGAACACCACCACAAACTTGTCAAGATACTCCATGAACACCTTATTCATCAGATACATGAAGTAAGCTGGAGCATTAGTCAACCCAAATGACATGACGGTGTATTCATATAGCCCGAATCTGCAAGTGAAAGCTGTCTTGGAAATATCTGAGGGTTGTATCCTCAGCTGATGATATCCTAACCTCAAATCAATCTTGGAGAATACTCTGGCCCCCTTCAATTGATCAAACAGATCTTCTATACGAGGCAGTGGATACTTATTCTTGATGGTAACCTCATTCAAGACCCTGTAATCAACACACATCCTCTGTGTACCATCTTTCTTTCCAACGAATATCACGGGTGCTCCCCAAGGTGAAGAACTAGGATGAATGAACTATTTATCTAGCAATTCTTTTAGCTATTTCTTAAGTTCTTCTAATTCACCAACTGACATTCTATAAGGCCTTTTTGCAATAGGTGCAGTACCATGTAGAAGGTCTATGATGAATTCAATGTTGCGTTTAGGGGGCATACCTAGCAAGTCATCAGGGAAGACGTCCGGGTACTCGCAGACAACTTTGATGTCCTCAATAAAATCTGCCTTCAACTGATTTACTGCATAGTCTGCTGCCGATGGAAGTGTTGCAACAAACTCGAACCTTTCACCTTGTGAGCTAGTAAGAACCACAGATCGCTTGGAACGTGAATCACTGTGTTGTACTTCGTCAACCATCCCATTCCAAGAATAATATCAATACCACTTGACTGCAAGACTAACGAATTTGCACATAATTCCCTTCCCATAATCTGTATCTTTACCCCAAGACACCGGTACATAGCCCACATATTTCCCCCAGGTGAATTTACTAACATGGAACTATGCATGGTGCATAGGGGAATGGAGTACTTAGCAACGTACTCAGCAGAGATGAATGTATGCAATGCTCTAGAATCGAATAAAACTGATGCAGGGGCTGAGTTGATGAGAAACATACCGAACACAACATCCTGAGCCTCCTGAGCGGTCTCCGCGGCCACATGATTCACACGCCCGCGGATGAAGTTCTGCTAACCCTTATTGTTCTGCGGCGTCTGGTTGTTGTTCCTGGGCTGTTGCTGCTGCGGGGTCTGCCTCTATCCACTGTTGTTGAACTGGCCTGGAGTATTCTGGACATTTCCCTTGGGACAACGGTTGGCATAGTGTCCCACTTCACCACATCTGAAGCAAGTATTACCACGGTGGGAGCAGGGGCATTGTTCCTCATCGGTGTGCCCGTAGGAGTGCCCTAGTGATTCTGCGGAAAGTTGGAACACTGCATTGACTGGCCGGCATACTGAGCTTGCTGCTGCTGCTGACCCTGTTGGTTGAAGCGCTGGTACTAACTCTACCCGTAGTTGACATTCTATCCTCCTAGGCGGAAAGGCGTTCCTTGCGGGGGCATGTAATGAGGGTGGGAATTGTTGTTGATTTGCCCTGTGGACTCAAACTTTCTTTTCTGCTCACCCATCTCCTGGCGAGCACGCTCCGCCAGGATGGCATTGTCCACCATCTTCTGGAAATTCTTGAAAGTATGCACCATCAACTGATACTTGATAGGACCAATTAGACCCTCCCTGAAATGATCCTGCTTGTCTTCGTTATCAACTACATCTGCGGGAGTGTAGCGAGACATTTGGATGAACTTGTCCTGGTACTCACTCATAGACATAGACCCCTGTTTCATAAGACCCTTAGGTATGTCTTGCTCCCTGGTTCTTGAACTCCTGCCAGGTGATGGTGTTCGGGGCGTTATGAGCTGTAGTGTAAGCATCCCACCAATCTGCCACGGTCCCTTCCAATCTTCCTGATGCATAAAGGACCTTCTCCCTGTCAGTACATTGGGCGATGTCCAGCATTTTCTCCACCGTCTTGATCCAATCATCAGCTTGCAGCGGGTCAGATGAGTGGGAGAACGAGGAAGGTTTGCGGCTCATGAACTCCCTGTGCCTGTCTCTTGCTGGTGATGGTGGAGGAGGTGGAGCTTGGTTCATCTAAGCCTGCATGTTGGCGATAGTGTCCGCTATATTGGTAAGCAGCTGAGTCTGGGCGACGAGAAACTGCTCCATCCGTGCAGGTGGTGCCTAGTGTGATTGACTTGGTTGTGGATCGGTGTAGCACCCTAAGGTAATTTCCTTAAACTTTAATGAATTTATTTGGGCTTAAATAAAATTTCCAGGGTTTTTCTAATTTATCTTGCATTTAAAGTAATTTTATAACATAAAGAAATAAAATTAATTATAAGGTCAACATGTTTGTGCATTCATGCTGGAGCATTGTTTTCTTTGTGTTAAGTTCATAGGATTTGAATTCAAGTTTTTTTGTTTTTTTTTGAATTCAAATAGGTTTGTTTGAGTGGTTGAGAGTAGAAGAGAAAAAGGAAAAGAAAAAGAAGAGGGTAGAGCCCAGCAGCCGGCCTGCTTCCCTTTCCCTCTCTCCCTTGGGCCGGCCCTTCCCCTTCCCGCGCAGGCCCACCAGCCCTTTCTTCTCTTCACGCCGGCCCAGTGCTTCCCCCTCCTTTCCCTCCTCTCCCCGCATGGGCCGCCGAGGCCCAGCTCCCTCAACCCGGCCACCCCACGTGCCCTCCTCTCATTTCTCTCTCTGCCAGGCCGGCCCCGCGCGTCAGCGCCTCCTTTCCCCTTTCCTCCTTCCTCCAGTGCCCGACCCTCCTTTGTTTTTCTTTCCCGCCGGCCGGCTGCTCTGCCGCTGGCCGTGGCCCCACTCTGCCGCACGCCCCGAGCCCTTGCACCACATCCGAGCCCGCGCCCTGGCCAGCACCGAGCCTCCTTTCCCTTCTAGAAACCGCCCGCGCTTGGATTCGGTCAGCCGTAATGAGTCCGCGGGAGGCGCGGGGGCCGTAGCGCGAATGACCCGCACGCCGAGGACCGCCTCGCCCTTCTTAGCTGCAGCTCTCTCGCGCTCCTCCTCAGCCGCCACTACCTCTCCAACTTCCCCCCCTGTCCTTGTGCCGCTGCACCGCCGCTAGGATTGGAGCCGCCGCCGTCGACCGAGCTCCTGCGCCACCGCGACACCACCCAGGCGCCACCAATCTTCGGCCCCTAACTGCCGTCACAGCACCCCAAAGTGGTAAGGAGCACGCCGCGCCCATTTCTGTCACACCCGATTTATAAGAACATAAATCGAGCAATCATATATGCGCCAGGATCAAGTCACGCATATATACAACAGATTATCAAGATATCACAACACATGTCACGAATAAAAGCGTATAAATTATAAAATGAATATCTTTATTACAACTGAATCAAGAATCAGTTCAAGGAATGCGGAAGCGTAAAATGGATACATGAAGAGCTGGGCGCCACAGGGACGTCAACTGGGAGACAAACACCTAGAAGTCGTCGAAGCCGCTGACGTAGTCCTCCACGTTGCCGGGCACTGAGCAGCAGTCGAAGATATCCGAAGTAGAACAGAAGAGTAGAGAGGCAAGTGTGAGTACAAACTCGTACTCAACAAGTATAACACAAACTATGAGGCTCTAGGGTTAGCTGACTCAACTGCATTAGCTTTTAGTCTTGGCAAATTTTATTAAAGCTAATTACTACAAGTGGATGAATTACCATAACCCAAATTGCATAAGATTTAATCAATATTAATTAAGAACTACTGAGAACCGTCCAAACCAAAACCACCCGGGGAATCTCCTTAATCAAAGGTTGATAACCCCACTAATCAAAAGGAGGATCTGGGCCGCTCATGACTGTGAGCACAGCTGATATATCAGTTTTACACTCTCGAGAGGTTGCACAACTTTACCCACAAGTCGTGAGCTACGCTAGTTGTTCATCACACTTCCTTAGGTGAGATGGCTAGCAAGCACACTACGAGACCGTTACAAAGGACCACGTTGGTAAGGTGTAACCGCTAAGGATTCTGGATCAGCGACGATGGGGCCCACCTCCGGGGGTACAAGACACACAGCACAGACCAAGCCGGAGGAGCAGGGACCATTGAAGCTTACCACCCCTCTTGCCCATGCAGGTAAGTTACTCCCGAACCAACACGACCTAATTAGTAAGTCAAGACCGTCTTATTCCAGTCTTGTGGTTGCGCGGTTGTCCCAGGTTGTCGCTCTATGAACCGGTCCTTATGGAGAGTGGCCAACCAAGCATTAAGCACCGTGCTGGCCCCCTAAACCAAGTTTCTAACAAAAAACATCTTTTAAGGACGCACAAACCACTCAAGCACACAGCACAGAGGGTCGGCTCCAGAATTAAGTTGCATAAGATCATTAACAAATTAGTTAAAAAGGACCAGGTGTGTTATAGCGCAGCAACCTAGCACAACTAACCAAAAATGCAACCCAAAGGATATATAAAGGATATAAAGTGGCTAGGAAAGTCCTTATAGGCATACAGTATTAAAATGCAGTATGAAATTGTATTTAAAAGTGATAGGAGGTTCATGTTATACTTGCCTTCCTCGTACTCTCCCGGCTGCTGCTCGAACTGCTCGGAAGATGGCTGCTCCTGGTACTGCTCCGGTGGCTCGACGTCTATTCACGATTGTAACAGCAATACATGGGCCACACATGCACACACATGCAAACAATAGCAAAATATAAGAAACAGTACACCAATACAATAGAACAGCACATAAAACTAGCCTAGAACTATTCTACGCGTTACAACGATCGCGTGGATATAAAGAACACCTAAAACGGAGTTAAAACGCGAAAACTACGCTCAAGACAAGATCCAGGGACCTATTTGCGAGAAAAACATGACTTACAGGGGCTTCTGCACAAAAACCGAGGACTTAAACATAAATAAACCCTAGACGCAGGGGCTAGCTGGCTTAAAAACCTCAGGCTGGACGGCGGGTTCAAATTCCAGGGAGTTCAGGGGCTTAAACGAATAAAATAGGACTAAAACATAAATACTTTTGAACTAAAGGGTACTGCGGGTTGATTTCCCTAAAGGACAGGGACTCTTTAGCAAAAGGGACGGCTGAAGGGGTAAGATCTGTTCTGGGCCCTTAGATCCGGATCGAGCGGCTGAGATTAGACTCTTAAAGCGAAGGGGTACGCGCGATCGTCGGCCTTCGGATCAAGATCGGACAGTCGAGGTGAGATCTGCGGTTGAAGCTCACGCGGTCCACCGGATTTTAAACGAGCGGCTGAGATCTAATACCAATTGGGATCTAATCCAGATCGTCGCTTTGAAATCTAACGGCTTGGATCGCGTACCGGTCTGGATCTAATCCTGACCGTAGGCTCGGATCGGACGGCTGAAGGGGGCTCCGGCCGGCTCCGGCGGCGGGAAGACGTTGGGCGTGGCGGAGGCGGCGGAAGCTCGCCGGAGAACACGCGTCTGGGCGCTTCTGGCCTCGGTTCGGGGTGCGGCTAGCACGGGGAGAGAGAGAGGAGCACGGGGGACTCGATTGGGGGAAAAGGAGGCGGCTAAATCGGCCGTAGCGGCGGGGCGACGGCGGCGAGCGGCTCGGGGACGCCGGCGAGCGCGCGCGGCCGCTGAGAGGTGAGACCGAGGGAGAGGATGGGCGACGGAGTTTCCTTACCACACCGAGGTAAGCCCACGGTGCTTGGGCGACGGCGGAAGGCGGCGAGGAGACGGCGCGGCGGCGACCCGAGGCTTGCGGCGATGGCGAGCGCGGCGGCTAGGGTTTGGTGCGGGCGAGCACGGCGGGGACCTGGGGGTAACCCTAGGGAGGCGGCGGGGCTTTGTAGGGCGACCACGCGGCTTCCTGGCGAGCGGGCCCGAGGCAAAGCTCGCCGGGGATATCGGGGTCGTTGCGGCGGCGCGGCCGTTGTGGCGAGGAGAGGGATGACAGGTGGGGCCGGCCTGGCAGCGGGAGAGGGAGGGAGAGCGGGGAGGGAGCGAGCGCACGGGCTGGGCCGAGCGAGCGGCAGCGAGCGGCCCAGGGAAGCTGGCGCGCGTGCGAGCTGGCTGAGGGAGGAAGCGGGCCGGGCGCGGCCCACGCGGGGGAAGAGGGGAAAGAGGGGAGAGAGCTGGGCCTCGGGCGGCTTTGGGCCGTGGGAAGAGAAAGAGGGAGAGAGGGCCCGCGGGTGAGGGAGAGGAGAGAGGTTTGGGCCGGCTGGGCTGGGCTCCTTTCCCTTCCTTTTCTTTTTCTACACTCCACTAATTCAAACAAATCTAATTGAATTCAAATGAATTTGAATTCAAACTCTATAAATTCAACACAAATAAAACAATGCTGCAGCATGAATGCACAAACATTTTAATCCTATGATAAATTTTATTTTCTTGCGTTATAAATTGCTTTAGATGCCACAAAAATTAAAGAAAAGCCTGGAAAAATTCATTTAAGCCCAAATAAATTCCTTAAAATTTAGGAAAATTACATTAGGGTGTTACAAACCTACCCCCCTTACAGGAATCTCGTCCCGAGATTCGGATAGGCTAGCTAGCAAAGAGATCGGGGTACGTATTCCTTAGCTCATCTTCTCGCTCCCAAGTAGCCTCATCCTCCGTGTGGTGACTCCACTGAACGCGACACATCTTGATCTTCTTGTTTCTGGTAACTCTCTCGGATGTCTCCAGAATCTTTACCGGATGCTCGGTGTAGGTCAGATCCTCCTGAACATCTAACCCTTCTATCAGTGCTTGCTCTTCTGGCACCCTCAAGCACTTCTTCAGCTGAGACACATGAAACACATCATGCACTCCTGAGAGACTGGGAGGCAACTCCAAACGATATGCCACTTCACCTTTCCGTTGCAACACCCTGAACGGACCAATGTATCGAGGGGCTAACTTCCCTCTTACATTAAACCTGCGGATTCCTCTCATCGGCGAGACCTTCAGGTATACATGATCACCCACTGTGAAGGTCAAATCTCGACGACGAACATCCGCGTAGCTTTTCTGACGAGTCTGAGCGACCCTCAGGTTCTCTCGCACCTGCTGTACCAACTGCTCTGCCTCTTCAACAATATCCAGACCAAACACCTGCCTCTCGCCAATCTGATCCCAATACAGCGGAGTCCTGCACTTTCGACCATACAGGGCCTTGAAGGGAGATTTCTTCAGACTGGCCTGATAGCTGTTGTTATACGAAAACTCTGCATAAGGCAGGCACTTATCCCAGCTGGTACCATACTGAATAGCACAGGCTCGAAGCATATCCTCCAACACTTGGTTGGTTCTCTCTGTCTGCCCATCTGTTTGAGGATGATAAGCAGAGCTGAAACGCAGCTTCGTATCCAACGGATCATGCAACTGCTCCCAGAACCGTGAAGTGAACTGAGATCCTCGGTCAGATATGATCTTCTTCGGGACTCCATGCAGACAGACAATCCTGGAGATGTACAACTCTGCGAGTCTAGCACCGGAGTAAGTAGTGTTCACCGGGATAAAGTGAGCAACCTTCGTCAACCGATCCACTACTACCCATATGGAGTTGTACCCCTTCTGAGTACGAGGCAAGCCAACAATGAAGTCCATCGTAATCTCCTCCCATTTCCACTCTGGAATCTTCAACGGCTGCAATAACCCTGCTGGCCTCTGATGCTCTGCCTTGACACGCTGACAAGTGTCACAGATAGCCACGTACTCCACAACGGAACGTTTCATTCCATACCACCAGAATCGTTCCTTCAGGTCGTAATACATCTTCGTGCTGCCTGGATGAATAGAATATGCTGTATCATGAGCCTCACTCAGAATCAACTTTCTGAGGTCATTCACATCCGGGACACATATACGACCCTTGTACCACAAGGTACCCTGATCATCCTCTCTGAAATGAGGTGCTTTGCCAATCTTGAGCAACTCACGAATTTCCTACAGCTTCTTATCATCTTTCTGATGCTGCCTGATCTCGGCCTCTAAAGTGGGTTCTGCCTCGAATGATGTACCCGAGGTGTGATGCAGGAAACCCAGACTCAACTGCTCAAACTCCTCGCATAACTCCTGAGGCATATGAAAAGCCATGGCCATGTTAACATAGCTCTTCCTGCTCAGAGCATCTGCTACAACATTAGCCTTGCCCGGATGATAGTGAATCTCCAGGTCATAATCCTTGACCAACTCTAGCCATCTTCTTTGCCGCATAATCAGCTCATTCTGCGTGAAAATATACTTGAGGCTCTTGTGATCAGTGTAAATATCACACCTCTACCCAAACAAGTAATGCCTCCATATCTTCAAAGCATGCACAACTGCGGCTAACTCCAGATCATGAGTGGGATAATTCAGCTCGTGCCGGCGCAACTGCCATGAAGCATAAGCTATCACTTGCCTTCCTGCATCAGGATGCAACCAAGACCATCCCTCGAAGCATCACAATACACTGTGAACCTCTTGCTCTGGTCTGGCAGAGTAAGGACTGGCGCCGTAGTCAACCTCTTCTTCAGCTCTTCGAAGGCTTTCTGACGCTCATCAGTCCAACAGAAATCCACACCTTTCTCTAACAAGGAAGTCAAAGGCTTCGCAATCTTGGAGAAATTCTCAATGAACCTCCGATAATAACCTGCTAAGCCCAGAAAAGAGCGAACTTCCTTCACTGTCTGCGGTACAACCCAGTCAAGCACATCCTTCACCCTCCCGGGGTCCACAGCAATACCTCCCTTGGAGATAACATGACCGAGGAATGGAACCTCGTCAATCCAGAACTCGCACTTGCTGAGCTTGGCATACAGCTTGTGCTCTCTGAGCCTCTGCAACACAAGCCTCAGATGCTTTTCATGCTCTGCTTCTGACTTGGAATATATCAGAATATCGTCAATAAATATCACCACAAAGGTGTCCAGATAATCCATGAAAACCTTGTTCATCAGATGCATGAAGAAAACTGGAGCATTAGTCAAGCCAAAGGACATGACCGTATACTCGTATAGCCCATACTTGCAGGTGAATGCCGTCTTCGGGATATCCTCGGAACGAATCTTCAGCTGATGATAACCCAAACGCAGATCAATCTTCGAGAACACACAAGCACCCTGGAGCTGATCAAAAAGATCCTCAATACGAGGCAATGGATGCTTGTTCTTGATAGTGACTGCATTCAGATCCCGATAATCGACGCACATTCTCTTCGCACCATCCTTCTTCTCTACGAGCAATACAGGAAAAGCCCAAGGAGAGAAACTGCGACGGATATAACCCTTAGCTAGCAACTCGTCGACAGTCTTCTTAACCTCCTCATGCTCAACGGGTGCCATACGATAGGGCCTCTTAGCAATAGGAGCTGTGCCAGGCAAGAGATCAATATAAAACTCAATGTCGCGATCAGGCGGCATACCTGGCAAATCGTCCGGAAAGACATCCGGGAATTCAGACACCACGCGAATACCATCCGTGGGTCTAGCCTCCATCTGATGAAGAAATCCAGAAGGCTCTATGGCACCAACAGTAACCTCCTGACCATCCGGTGCTGACAGAAGAACCGTCCTCTGAGCACAATCTATCCGAACTCCCCACTTGGCAAGAGTCTCCATCCCGAGGATCACATCAATGCCCTTGGAGTCTAGCACCATCAGATTCGCACTGAAATCTACCCCCCTTATGGCTACATTGACTCTGGGACAGAAGACATGAGACCTCAACTGTCCTCCCGGTGAAGATACTAACATGCATCTCTTTAATGTGCTAGTAGGAATGCCATGATGCTCAACAAAGGACCGGGTAATGAAAGAATGTGTAGCACCAGTATCAAAAAGCACT
The DNA here is from genome assembly GCF_002211085.1 of Panicum hallii. Classification (NCBI taxonomy): domain Eukaryota; kingdom Viridiplantae; phylum Streptophyta; class Magnoliopsida; order Poales; family Poaceae; genus Panicum; species Panicum hallii. The sequence goes on along the minus strand of NC_038043.1, from coordinate 29,804,628 downwards.
GTAGCAGGATGGGCATTAACCATGAACATACCAATAACCACGTTGGGAGCTTCGACCGCTGACTCGGCTGTCACGTGGTTCACCCTGCCCTAAGCTGGGGCCTTGGGCTGAGCTGCACGCGCCTGCTGTCCTGCCTGCACCTTCCGAGGGCAGACGTTGGCGTAGTGCCCTGGCTCGCCGCAGTGGAAGCACACTCGAGGAAGTGCAGCGGCCTGCTGCCCAGGAGGAGGGGTGGGCGCTCCCTGCCTCTGAGCTGGTGGAGCCGGAGGCGCCGGAAGCCTCTAACCCTGTCCCGCCTGCTGCTGCTGCTGAGGACGAGGCGGGTACTGCTGCCGCTGCTGGTACTGCTGGGGCGGCCTCTGCTGCTGCTGCTGCGGATGCTGATAGCGGGGACGAGTGTTGCTGCCCGAAGAGGATGGAGCCATCTTCCTCTTCTTATCCTCAATCTCCCGGCGCTTACGCTCGGTGTTGAGGGCAGCATCAACCAGCTGGTTGAAGTTGTCGAAGCGGTGGTTCAGCAGCACATACTGGATGTGATCATCCAGTCCCTCCTTGAAGTACTCCTGCTTGTCGCTATCACGAGCGATGTCAGCAGGGGCGTAGCGGGCAAGCTGAAGGAAACGGTCACGGTACTCCGTCACCGTCATCGATCCCTGAGACAACGAACACAGATAATAAGGATAGAAACCGCTCAATTGGTCAGGTTTATGAAAGAAATCAAGGATAGATCAAGCTCAAAAGAAATTGCAAGGGATTCCATTTAACTTTACCTGCTTAAGGGCACGGAACTCCTTCTGCTTCATCTTCATAATGCCCTCAGGAATGTGATGGTTCCTGAAACGCTCACGGAACTGGTCCCACGTGAGAGCATCACTGTCCCGAGCTGGGTAGGACTCCCACCAGTCAAGAGCGGAGCCTCGCAGCTGCCCTGCTGCGTACAGGACTCGCTCCCGGTCGTCGCACTGCGCAACAACCAACTGGCGCTCCACCGAACGAAGCCAGTCGTCCGCCTGGAGTGGGTCCGTGGCATGAGAGAAGGTCGGAGGATGACCTCTCAGAAAGTCCGCACGTCGATCACGGGGCTGAGGTGGCGGTGGAGGTGGTGGCTGGGCATGGATGTGCTGCAGAGCCTGAACGGTATTGTTCAGCGTCGCCATCATCTGCATCTGGAGCTGGAAGAACTGCTCCGGGGTCAGTGGTGGAGGCATCGGCAGCGGCTGACCAGTACCCTGGTTGTTCTGCTCCTGCTGGTCAGAACCGGAACTGGTGCGCCTGGTGTTCACCATCTGATTGCAACAAACGGAATTTATGAGAATAAGATATGGTGCCGCTGAGGAAATGAAACTTTGATGGTTAAACCTTGATAACTATCAATAAATCCTTCAATCCATTATTTAGTGATTCATCTATCCTTTCATGATGTTGTACCTTATATTGTTGGCTATTCTGGTTACAACATCTGAAAGTTACACCTTCAATTTTTGCTCAGATGATTTTGGATAAATTTAAAAGATGTATGACAATAATTACTTTTTGCATACAATTCTCCCGACAAAAAGTCATGCATCATAACATATACCATTTCTGGTCGGTGCATGGTGTTGCATCATTATCGAAAACCCGTAGACTAACTAACGGGTATGCCTCCGGTGCAACTTTGGGTTGTCCTCGGTTTCCTAAGTCTATCTTGTTGCTGTTGGCACTACAAGGTTGTCATTCCTCTTTTGTGGTGGTGTTTAATCACATGACCATGATGCCATGTCGGAACCTAAGGCCTCATGTGCGCTGCAGCCATATGATTGAGCCATTAGGAGCGCACTGGTGACTAGGTATATGTGATGTAACCCCACTGCAAACTCTTCTTATGCAACCTTACTAGTGTCCTAACTTTTGATCCTCGCTTAAGGATATAGACCTACCCAGGTGTTAGTTACGAGAGAATGGTTGTAGAGTGCGAGTCATAAGCATCATCAACTCATGAAGGTATGCATCATACTTCATGCATTTCATACGTGCATGCATTGCAAGTATCATCATCTTTGCATCATGGTGTATGCATCATTTGGTCAGCATCATGATAATTACATTGTGTCATATGCACCATTTCGGTCGTACATAGAATCCTCCATCCTCATGTTGCACCATTATTGCAATCATACATTACAACGGTGCATCATGTTCATGATTATATGTCGAGCATTGCACCCTAAGCTGAAGCATTTTATCATTATTCCTTGATTGCATTGGTATAAATAGGCATGTTTTGCAATCAGTATCATCTAAATCATTCAGATAATAAACTCTGAGCAGAAATGTTTCAAACATCACTTATCAGTCTCTTGTGCTATCCTTACTTGTTATCCATGAGTTTTGTGATGAATGTCGCTGACATTTATCGTCCTCCTGTTGTGATCGTAACTCTGTGAGAACTCGATCACCTTTTCCTTTCTTATACTGTTAAACTCATCTATGTACCATCTCTTCATGCTCTCGTTATGCTCATCTCGTCATGCTCTCATCATCAACCTTAATCTTCTCTGGTGTGATTGCTTTTGCCACTTTTGGTGTGTGATTCACTTCTCTTCCCCTTAGAGCCTTTCGTCCGAATCTCGGGACGAGATTCTTTTTAGGGGGGAGGATGTGACAGTTCGTGTATTTGTAATGCTAGGCATATATTTTGTTAGTATGAAATATGTGTTTGTTAAGTGTAAAGCTTGTGTATGTCTACGTGAAACTTTTGAAAATTTAAAAGTGCTAATAAAAAGGGTATTTTTGTAATTACAGAAAACCTAGGGTTGTTTTTGCAAAATGTGTTTGGATGGGAGGTAATTTCGAAATAAGTAAAGGGTGGTTTTGCAAACGTGTTTTTCATATTTTATTCCCTGTAAAAATATATATTTATCCAAAAGTTGCATTTGAAATGCATGTGTTGAAGTGGGTAAAAAGTTTGGGTAAAATGGTAAAAATAAGGGTGTTTATGTAATTTTATAAAAGTACAAGTCCTTTTATGCAAATGTTTCATTTACAAAAGTAACTTTCAAACTTACTCAGGGCTAAAGTATAAAAGTGCAAGTCATCATGACATGTCTATCCAACCATTATGACGAGTCTATCCCGTCATTATGACGTGTCATAAATGCTTGCATTTAAATCCTGAAATTTTATGAATTACATTTCTAGGGACAAAAGCAATTCAAATCCGACTTTTGTTCAAAGATTCACGTGTAAAAATGTAAATTTTGAATTTTTGAACTTGAGCCCTAAAGCAATGTTGTAGAGTTTGAAAAACTCTCCAACTTTTGTTTTGGGCATTTCTTCATTTGGATTTTGGATTGATGGGAAATTTTACTTTACAAGCAAGTCCCTGTAGTTTTCTGAAATTGCATATAAGTCCTTGGGGAATTCTATCCCTTCTTCTCCTCTATTTTTCTGGTGCTCCCTTATCCTCTGCCGACGCCGCTTCTTTTCTCTGGTCCACACCGGTTCTTTCCCCTCCATCCCTCTCTCTGTTTCCTTCCTCACACAGCAGATGGAGGCGCGGCTCAGGCGGAGGCCGGCCCAAGCAGCTGCGGGCGACAGCGCAGGCGGCCCCATGCGGGGCGCTGCGCGGCCAGCGGCGCGGCTCGGCGCGGGTGCGCGCGAGCGCGCGCGGCTCGGGCGGCCAGCCGCGGGAGGGGCGGCGGCTCGCGGCGCGCAGGACGCGCGGGCTAGCGGGCCCAGGCTGGCGCGCGGCGGACGCCGTGCCAGGGCGGTGCCTGAGTGAGCGGGCGGCTCGGCGTTGAGGCGAGCACAGAACAGGCGCCCGTGGCGGCGGCGGCCCCACACGGGCGCTCGGGGCTGGGCGGCAGGCGCGGCTCGGCGCACGCGCAGGCGGCGCGCGTTGGGCGTTGGAGCGAGCGGCGGCTCGTGGACGCGCGGGAGTAGCGCATGGCGCGGCCCAGGTGGCCCGGCGTGCGAGTGCAGAGCGGCGCGCAGGAGAGCGGTAGCCGTGGCTCGCGCGGGTTGCAGGAGGCGCAGGCGAGTTGGCGGCCCAGGAACGCGGGGGCGGCTCGGGTGCGGAGTGATAGCTTGCGACGTGCAGGTGCGGGAGCACTGGCTGGCGGACCGGTGGCGTGGCTGCGATGGTGGCGTGGCGGCTCGGCCCAGGAACGAGGCGAGCGTGCGCCATCTCATGGGCGTCGGGCGAGTGCAACAGTTGCGGCGAGAGAGAGAGAGAGAGCAGGAGCTGGAGCGGCATGATTTCGGCGGTGCAGGAGCTCGCGTACTGAAGAGCCGGTGCAGGTGTTGGGCGGCTGGGGCAGAGCGGGCCCATGGGCACGAGCAGGCGATGCTGGAGTGTGATGTGCCGAGCAACGGCACGCGCAAAAGGAGTTGTGGTGGAGAACTTTTGTGCGGGATGCAGGAACGCGATGGCCGTCTCGAGGACGCAGCTTAGGTGTTCGACGAAATGTCGATACGCGTGGTACTGGAGAACGCGAGGGTCCTGCTGTTGAGCGAGGCGTCAAGGGTGCAGGACGCCGTCGGGCGGATGTTGCAACGGCGTGCAGGAAGGTCGCACGCAGTGAGGGAGGTGCGGCGGTGCGACGATTCGGGGCGGACCCGCCCAGGGGGCAGTAGAGCCGCGCGTAGAAGACGTCGAAGGCCGTTGAGGAGAAAGCAGTGGACGAGATCAGGTGGCACTGTGAACTTTGCGTGGAGGGTTTGGAGGTGGTCAGGTGCGAGCAGACCATTGCCCTCGCGGAGGCAGAGAGGGCGAGTGTGGCGCGGTGAGGCGAAAGCGAAGGTCCGGACGGATTTGGACTAGCACGTCCACGGATACGAGCGAGAGTGCTCTACCGGTGACCGGCTCGACTCGATTCAGCAAGCGCGTGCGTGTAAAAGACAACAGGCCATCTTCCACCCACGGCAACCCTACCCAGCAAACTTCTTCGTCATCCTCAGGATCTCGTCATCATCGAGTTCATCTTATCGTCGCCAATCCTTTTTACCGCGGGAATTTACTTTCCGCGTATTCTTCTTCATAACCAAGGCTACCCCAAGGTTTGCCCTGATTCTTTGAACCTTTCTAATGCCGGCAATTCCTTTGCCGGAATATCGTCGTTAACTCCTGTTATCTGTTTTCCCGAATCAGGGACTTGATTGCTATGTTTTAGAAAGTTCTAGGGTGTCCTTCGTAAAATTTTCAAAACTTTCTTTGTTTCAAATCAGTGAACATTTACGAGTTTGTGTTATGCTCTTGAATTGAAAGTCTTGATCTGTGGTCTGGGTTAAATGTTAGGGAATGAATGCTTTGTTTGTACCATATATTGTATGCATGTGTTTTAACTAAAAGATAAATCATAAGATGTATGTTTCAAGTGGAAAAGTGTGGTAATTAGTTAATCCATCACACAAATGCTCCTATCCCTACCGTCAAGACGTTATCCTCGTCTTGATTGCTGTTTCTTTAAGTTCCTTGTCGTATAAGGATTCCCGTTAGTTCTTGTGTATCTGCTGCTTAGCCAAAACATCTTTGCGGCTATGCTTTAGCATTGACTATCAGTTCAGTTGCTAAGCATCCGCTTTCCTTGAGTCTAGGATGTTTCTGTGTAACAGCTGTCAGTCGATACTTTACCATCGGCTGGTTAGCTAATACGGTTGTTACCTTTCTAGTATCGACTATTGCCGATACAAGTTTGTTGTTCTATCCTGCATCGACTACACATAGTCGATGTATCAAAGGTGCACACGCAATCTTAGGATTCTTGCCATCAGCCGACCCAAGCCGATTTTAGTTGCTTTTCCATATCGGTCAAACACAGCCGATCAATCCTTAGTTTCCGCTTCCTTATCTACGTACTCCTATCAGTCGATTTATCGACTGAATGATCGGCTATCTATATCTATCGGTCATATATCCTCAACCACACTCCAATCGGCTACACGTCACTCAATTGTTGTGCTGACGTAATCGAGTCGATATAACCACACCTAGTTATCTAGAATAACACTTAAGCACATCTCAGTTAAGACAACTGCTTTAGGAATCATCCTTCTGCCAAAGTAATCGATGCTTTCATCGATCATCTAAGAACCCAATGCACTCATCAATCGGCTAAATCCATGTTGTTCCCATCGGCTCTGTTGTAATCTTCAACGAGTAGCCGATTCTAGTTAGTTGTTCCCCTAAAGCTCTATCTAGGTTCAGCCCAGATCTTTTTGGTTGTTATGTGAATAATGTGTTATATGAGTGCTAGATTGCAATTGAATTGTGAATTAAGGTAGTTCTTTGTGCATACTTTGAATGAAATGTTGCATTGCATGTAGATACAATTACTTCGACAACGATACCTACGAGATCTTCTGGAGTCTGCGGAGGATATTCCTGAAGATCAAGTGAACGTCATCAAGGAACTGACTGAAGCCCCGAACCAAAGTTCGGAAGATATTGACATTTCTGACTTCAGACCCACCAGTAAAGGCAAGCCCCGGACATATCCCAATACTTTATTTACACTGCAATCTATGCTTATTTATATTATATCTTGCATTAAGTCTAGGAGTTGAAGTGAAACCCTAGATGCATGAATTCTAGGAACCCAATATAATGCTCCCGAGTCCTTATCGGATAGATGCTCCGCTAATAGGACCGGTAGAAGTCGAGTGATTTCCTGTCACTCGCGCGATATAGGAGTTGCATGTTTACATTCCTGCAACCACTATAAGGATGACGGACAGGGTCATGTGCTGTATCATGGCCTGGAAGTTTACCCTGTCTGTGTTGATAAAAGCTTTAAGGTCGATATGTGTGGTAGTGGTGGCTAAGCGTTTGAACAGTACTAGCCACATGCCAGGAAATATGGTAAAGCGGTAAGCCTAGTAACCAATCGGCCCGGTAAGTGGACATACCTCCCACCACTCGATCTTTATGTTATGTTCACACGCACCGACCTGTGGGAGTACGTTCTGCATGGCAGACAGGAATACGGGTTTTGTAGTCGCGCTACAGACGTATGTCCTGCACGAGTGATGTGCGTACGGTCCTACAAGTCGCTTGTGGTGGCCTGTCCACGAGTCGGAAAGAAAGGTAAACGGTTGCTTCGGAACGCCCTGTTGGTATTCCAAGCGTGTGTGTTAGGTTTACCTTGCAAGGTTGAATCTCGATTCAGGAATCGTCCGCCTCTCACGATGCATGAGACTGCTTATCCCTTCTGCCACATTGAGTAAAAAGTATAACTGTTGATGAGATAATCTTGGTGAATGATTATATCTATCATGCTTGTTTAGTATAGGTGCTAACCTAGAATGGCTAATCAAACTAGAATCTGAAAGCTAAAACTTGAAAATAAGTTATATTCTTAGTTGCTTTTCAGCTAAAATTAAACCCGGAACCATTACAAGCTTTCATGAGTCTAGTTATGGGCTAAAGTATACCCAATCCCGGGTAAGCCTTGCTGAGTATTAGTATACTCAGCCTTGCTAGTTTTATGTTTTTCAGGTAAAGCCTTTGAAGACCCTACTCTTTCCCTGTCATGGCCCTGTGCTCTTCCAAAAGATTGGTCCGAGGAATGGGATCCGTCCCGGGCCAATACTGATGATCTCGAGTGATGTCGTGCCCGGGCTTAGCATGGCATCTGTCTTGACGACGTATTGTAAATCATCGCGTACGTTTTCCGCTGCCAAAAGCCAAAACTTCAACAGTTGTACTGTTTGCTCTAAGTTTGAAATTTCGTATTACTTTTGAAAACTCTTATCATATAATTCCTTGTGATGTAAAATATGATGGTGATTGTATCTCTGGACTCACCTACGTGTGAGGTAACCTTATTTGATCCTGTGTATCGGTGGTTTATCGGGACGTTACCTGACAGGCCAAGGGATTATACCGTTTGAAGCACGTCGGAGCCCTCTGGAGTGGACTCGCGTACTTGAGCCGGTATAATTCAGATTGGTTCTGCCACAATGGATCGGATGTGGCGGTCCACGGGTGCTCTTGCAGGCAGTCTGCTTATTTCTGGCCATCTTTAGCATAAGTAAGGGCAGCGCAAAATAGAGGATATTCAGAAAAAAATACTACAGGTGACCTTAAAGCAAGATTGCATTTTTTAAAAAATATCAACACACTTGAGAGACAAGCATGAAGTCAAGGGGAAAATAATAGTATTTTACTCAAGAAATAAGCAGTTTTCAAAAGCGAGCAAGCAGAAATTAGGCTACTAAGCAAGATAAGCCTTAAAATTCGACCATTACTAACTAAGCTAACGTCCTACAGTCAACACTGCTCTGATACCACTTCTGTTACACCAGGTTTAGAAAAGTTAACTGAATGCATCTCATATGTGCGCCAGGATCAAGTTCCGCACATACAGTAGAAGTCACAAGTGAATATCCGAAACAATACATTAATGAAGTAGAGTATAATAGTACTTTATTACATGACCGATGGTCTTAATCTTAATCGAATAAATAAATGTCAATAAATAGCAGTGGACTTCGACTTCACAGGCAGATGAATGGAAGACATACGCCTAGTATTCTTCGAAATATTCGGGGAACACCGGACAATTATCTTGTTCTAAGAAGCATTGTTTTTAATAAAGCAAGTGTGAGTATACTTATGGTTGGTACTCGGCAAGTGGAGTAAATTATATGTCATGCAAGGCTTTGATCAACGAAAAGCTGACATGGTTTGACTGCGATAAGCATTTTTAGCTGGTCAAATTTTAATTAAGCAAGTATTAGATAAGTGTAGGTATATACCAGCCCTTAAACAAAATATCTGAGGTAAAATAATCCACAACATAAATGTGACACCCTAGGTGTCAAAGTTGTAACACACTAGGAAAGGAATGTCTAATATGTGTAATTTGTCCTTTTGTGTAAAATATTTGAATTACCAAGGTAACTCTTAAATTTCACTACGGGTCAAAGTGTAAAAGTGTTAGTCATCATTATATTACCTAAACTTGCAATTCAGTCCAAAAGTATATGGAATTTACCTAACTAAGGACAAAAACTTTGAAAAGTTTGAATTGAATCCAAAGTTTTTAAATAAAGCTCTATCCTTTGAGTTTTTGAAGTTGAACCCTACATAAAAGTGATAGGGTTTGACCATTTTCTCATTTGAGCTTTAGAATAGTGGGAAATTTTGGTTTACAGTGAGGTCCTTGGATTTTTTGAAACTGCAAATCAGCCCCTGGCGCCCCCTCCCCCTTCTTCTTCCTCTGCCCCCCCTCTGCCGCGCATCAGCGCCACCGCAGGTCGCCGTGCTGCACCGTCCGAGGCTACCTCCTGCTCCAGCGCCGCTCCACGCGTCGCCCCCGCGCTTACCCACCGCCTCACCTCCTTCCTGCAGGCCCTCCCCGAGCACGCCACGACGCTCTGCCGTCCGCCCTAGCTGCCCCCTCTCTGCCGTTGCAGGCCGCCATCGATCACCGCCGCTGCAGCTCTGCTGGTGCCATTTTCTACTCGGGTAGCTCCCACGGGTCAGCTCCAAGCAAGCCGCCGCCCTAGCTCCCCTCCTCTGGCTTTCTTCCGCACGCGCCACGCCGCCCCGCCTCTGCCCGAGCTTCGCCCGCGGCTGCCATGCACGACGTTGGCCGCCACTAGCTGCTACTGCTCGCCGTGCCCTCTCCTGGTCTTAAAGCTTGCTCCAGGATGCTCCTCTACTCCTTTTACCCCTCTCGCGCCCGTTGTTGCCTTCTTCCTTCCTCTATTCGACTACTTTCACCGGACCTCCGCTGCAGCCTCTGTCTGCCACCGTGGATAGCTCGCCCCGCCCCTTCTCAAGCCACACCATCACCTCCAGTAGTTTCGCCATGCTCCTCTGAAGCTCGCCCACCCTTCAATCAACTACTTTTGAGCTCCAATTTGGCCTTCCCGACGCTCGCCGGTGTTCTTCTCCTCCGCCGTCGTCACGGTCACCGTTAGTCGTCTTCTTCCCGTAGTTGTTAGCGTCAATTGAGTGCAGCAATGCATCACCTGTGGCTCACTGATGCTCGTGCGCCGGACCATCGCCGACGTTGATCACTGGAGCATCGCCGTTGCTGTTGATCTCTCCGCCGCCGCCTCGGTCTACCGCGGGAATCTACTTCCTCGACTACCTCCACCCTTGCCAAGGTGATCAATCGGACCGTTTTGCTTCCGTGGAGCTTTTCCCCTACCTCCGATCCACCGCCGGTGAGCCGCAACACCGGAACACCGCCGCCGTGATCAAGCTCCACCGATGCCGCTTCAGGTCACCGCTGTTCCACCCCCTCCGGTCGACCCCGACCATCACATCACCCCCAGCTAGGCCCGCGCTCACCCCCTGATCCTTCCTGGCTGGTTCCCCCTCGCCGCCGGTGACCACCGTCACCGGAATTTGGCTGGCGAGTTCCAGCTACTCTGTCCCGATGAGCCAAGGACCCAATTTCTTTAATCTAAATCTTTCTAAGGGTCTGAATGCAAGATTTCAGTCCCTCCCTTCCAATTCAAACCAGTGAAATTTAGAAATTTGTAGAAATTCATAGCAAACTCAGAAAAATGTCAAACCAGTTGTTTTTGAATTCTTGAAGTAAATTCAACAACTTTTATTACTAAAGTGTAATATGAAACCAAATGCTTTTTGAGCTATTTTAAAGTTTAGAAAAAGGGTATCTTATGTGTAACTTTTGCATGCTAGCTCTATTGCATGTGATTTTTGGTATGCAACCTGTTTAGAATATAAGTAAACTTATGTGCAAATTTCACCTTCAGTACTACACTTTAACTTGAACTCATTTAAATTTTGTTTAAATCCAGTTTAAAAAGAAATCAATTTATTCAAGTATGATGCTAATGTTTTTTTGCTTAGATCTTTTTACCATATATAGTCCTGATATTGAATGACTTATAGTAAATTTTCAAGAAATTAAGAGAACTATTTTACCTAAGGTTTGGATTTAAATTTGAAATTTAAACTTAATTCAAATACCTTAATTTCTGCCTTCAAGAATTTATGAAAAATTTACAGTAAACTCATTTACTAGAGTTAAATACACTTATCAAAATTTTAAACTAGAACCTTTATAGATTTCAAATTAAAAATAAAACTTATTATCATAAGTTTAATTTACAAGAAGTAGATTAGAATTCTTAGAATTCAAAATCCTTGTTTTGTGATACTTTGACTTTAAATTATTGGATTGCAACTTTATTGTGAAATGAAATAGAAATGTGTGCATTTCCGTAACTGTAATGTTTGCATATCATATGGACTCGACAACTCTCGCTGACGGAGACTACCAACTGATCCCAGAACCAGAAGGGGATAATTCTGAAGACCCCGAGCATATCATCGGAGATATAACTGAAGCCCCAAACCCCAGTTCAGAAAATTTTAGTACTGACATCTCTGACACCAGCCCCACCAGCGAAGGCAAGCCCCGGACATAAATCGCTATTTTTATTACACTGCAATTTATATATCTATGTATATTTACTTATGCATTTAAGTTTCTAGGACTGGTATTGAGACCTTAGTTGCATATTCCTAGGATCCTATATATTGAATACTAGAACCTGAGTCCGACTAGCTGCTAAGCTAATAGGACTAGTAGAAGTCGAGTGATTCCCTGTCACTCATGAGCTTTATAGGAATTGCAATATTTATATTCCTGCAACCACTATAAGAATGACGGACGAGGTTGTGATTATGATTCATGACCTTGGTAAAAACCCCGTCTATGTTGATGAAAATTTGATAAGGTCGCAGTGTGTGGTAGCGGTGGTTAAGCGTTTGAAAGTACTAGCCACATGCCGCGAAATATGGTAAGCGGTAAGCCTAGTAACCAATCGGCTCGAGGAGTGGACATACCCCCCACCACTCGTAATTTGGTTTTTCACACGCATCGACGTGCGGGAGTACGTTCCGCACAGCGGACAGGAGTACGGTCATGTAGTCATGCTACAGACGTACGTCCTGCACATTGGATGTGCGTATGGTCCTACAGTCGCTTGTGGTGGCACTGATCCACGAGTCGGAATGAAAGGCAAGCGGTTGCTTCGGAACGATCATTGGATGTTCCAAGCGTGTGAGTTAGGTTTACCCTTGCAAGGTTGTGAAATTCGATTCAGAATCGTTCGTTTCTCGCGGAGATTGAGACTGCTTGATTCCTTTGCCACATAGAGTAACAAGAGCAACCTTATGATTATCAAACATGATGTTTGTTTAAAAGATTCTATCATGCTTGAATAGTTATAGTTGCTCACCTAGAATGAATAACCAACTAGAATTTGAAAGCTAAAAGTTGAAATTAAGGATCTACTCTTTGTTACTTTTCAGCTGAAATTAAACCCAGACCCATTACAAACCTTCATAGTCTAGTTATTAGAATACTCTTTGAAAGCTAAAAGTCTTGCTGAGTATTAGAATACTCAGCCTTGCAAATGTAACTTTTGTTCCAGGTAATCCCCCTGAGGACTCTGCTCTGCCTGTACCATGGCCCTATGCACTTCTCGATGGTTGGACTGTGGAGTGGGATCCATCCCGGGCCAACACAAGACCCTCCGAGTGATATTGAGCTTGGGCTTAGCTCAATATCCATTTCGCGACATCTAGTAGTGTCGCGTTTTAAATTTCACTGCAAATACTCAAACCTTGAACAGTTTGTATAAATTCATACTAGTTAGATTTCGCTACTTTATATGTGTGGATACTAATGTAATATTATGCCTGTGATGTAAAATTTGTCGGCGCTTGTATCTCTGGACTCGCCTTCTTGCGAGGTACCTTATTTTGATCCTGAGTTAGGTGGTTTTATCGGGACTTTACCCGACAGACCACGGGATTATACCATTTGAAGTGCAGTTGAGCCTTTCCTGACTTCCAAGAAAGGATCAGTGCACTTGAGCCGGTGTAATTCAGGGTGGTTCTGCCACAGCTGGTATCAGAGCTAACAAGTGTACCCCAGATATATGAATTGCCTTAAAAATGCTTTTAGTATAAAATTGGACCAACAACGTATTTTGCAAAACTACGTTGCTTTCGTTAAGGATTGTGCTTAGTACGTAAAGCCCAAGGGTAATGTTAATAAGGGAGTTAGAGGTGGCTATAGTATATATATAACTCTAACTTCCAGCATTACTTTTTCTGTTAAAACTTGAATTCATGAACAATCAACTTTACATTTTGTAATGACACCTTCGATGATGAGGTAAGAAGGTAAGGATCCTCAGCTAACTGGGGAGTTAGCCTTCCCGTCGGTGATGCTAACTGAACGCTGTTCCTCAAGCAGTGGCCTACTTGAGATGCTGCCAATATATCAACTTAGGTTGATTATATTGGGAGTATATGGTTAGGCGCAGGGCGTGGCGATTGCTGTTCATACCCCCGCATTTTGCGGTACCCCGTGAATACGTTGTTTCGATAATGTATGTTAACGTTGTCTGTACGGCGATAATAGTACATATGCTGTTTCTATAGTGAACAGTAATGTTTGGGAACGCTTTCATGACATGCTAGCATGAAAGATTCATTGGATATATATATACTGTGTTTTCTGCAGGTACGCTAACCACGAATCGATAGGTTCTGTACAGTTAGGATCTGTCAACTAGATATTATAGGGAGAGACGTATCTATATGATGCCACCGTATCTAACCACGTAAGTCCAAAGATATTTAGCAGTTATTTTGTTTCGTGAGGACGTTAGTGCGTGCATGCATCTTTGAATTGATTATAAATTAAAACTCATGTTTATGTTGTGATGGGGATATTTAGAGTGTGGTTATCCAAAAGTGCAGCCTAGAAATGATCACAAAGCCATAGGGTTTAGTATCTTCGTATCTTTGTTTCATCCCCAAAATCTATCGTAACTATTTGATCTCCAGTTCTTGCTGTGACCAGAATCCAATATCTTGTTCCATTTACCTTGTGAGTTCTCAGTTGGATGTATATCATGGTGCATTCCAACATTTCCTGAGCTTAACTCACATTTTTTCTGCTGCCTCTTAAAACCCTAAGGAATTTATATCCAATCTCACATTTGAATCCTTTTGATTCAGAAGACAGAAGTTCAGAGGATCTATTGGGATGCTGAGGGATATGCTCACACCGCTTGTCTACACTGGGAAGGGTTTCCGAAAATCTTGTGGGATACACTTCGTATATTTCACTACCGGTACCCACCCCAGTATAAGTGTCATGAGTTTATTGAGGTTGGAGTCCCTCGATGTCGTGCTACTGTCACTGTTCCCCAACATCCTATCCTTGAATGGCAGTCTATTGAAATAGAGGTTGTTGGATATCATCTTGTGGATGCTTTTTAAGCAGCAGCCCTTAAAGCTATCACCACTTTTTGTGAATAGCATCCGATTGAGGTAATCGCTTATCCCATTGGACTGTTTCCAGCAGTTTTTGCACATGATGCTGAGTGGATCTTCAGAACAACCCATCTTGGACATTTAGTTGGGGATTTAACCGAGGAGACCCTCAGGGCAGTAATCAGGTATATGAACGCTCAGTATCGCCTCCAGTCACTTACGCAAAGGTGTATGGATGATATGGTGAATCTGGCCCAGGATTTTCATAGGGATCTTACCCTAAAAGATGACTAGATTCATTCGCTTGGTCAAGAGATTGCTGGGAGAGATACTACCAGTGGACATTTGGAGGTGCAAACCTTGGAGGGTGATGCTCAAATTCTCCAGCGCAACACTGTAATTGACTTCTTGCAAGAACAAGTCCATGACTTGAACCAAGAGTTAGGTGATGCCCTTGGACATATTGAAATGCTCCAAGAACAGCAAATGCCTCCTCTTGTGCCAAATGAGCTAGAAGAAGAAGAAGAAGATTCAGAAGAAGAACCTGAGGAAATTAAAGGCGTGTCTGAGATAGATTCCGAACATGGAGATCCAGAACCTAATCCTCCGCTCAATCATTCTTCAGCCGGCAGCCATTCTTCATCTGGCAGTCAGTCTTCCATGGGCAATCTCGATGACTTTTAATCCATCTTCTCGTCGATATCCTAGATGTGTTTAGTGTAGTATAGTGTGACATAAGGAATGTGTAATCTAGCTTGACCTAAGGGCCACTTGTTGTACTATATGTGGAAAGAGTAGGTATGGTTGAATGGTAATTGGGAGATTACCAAGCTGTAATATACAGACCACCAGTTATGATCTATAAACTCGAGTTTCTGTTCGGTCATTTATCGATCTATCAATCTGTTGCACCATCTTTATATACTTTCTCTTTGTGCGGTATATTCTGAAAATGGAAGCAAGGATAATCTGATGTAATGGACATCTTCCATGTTTTTCAGATGGTCCGCACTACGCGTGGAACTCCTGAAGGTTTCAGGCCAGACCAGGCTAGCGGTTCCCAACAACCGCCACCGCTACCCCCAAATCTAGCCAAGGTTATGGCTCGGCAGACCGAGCTTCTTAATCTACTAGTGCAGGCACAACAGAACCAGTATCACCAGCAATCATGAGGAGGTCGTGATGACCTCAACCCCCAAGTGGCAAGTTATCAGGATTTCCTCAGTACTCAGTCCCCATTTTTCAGTAAAGCTGAAGAACCCCTGGATGCCAACGCTTGGCTTCATACCATTGAATCAAAGTTTGCCCTTCTTACTATACCATGTGCGGACTTAAGTAAAGCTCACTTTTTCGCCCAGCAACTTCATGGTGCCGCTCGCATTTGGTGGGATAACCATTGTGCCAAGCAACCCGATGGCCATGTTATCTCCTGGGAGGAATTTTTGATTGCCTTCAGGGCACACCATATTCCTGAAGGACTAATGGAGCGGAAATTGAATGAATTCCTGGCACTCACCCAAGGCACTCGTACGGTGCTGCAGTATACACAGGATTTTAATCATCTGTGCCAATATGTAGGCTATCACGCCGACAGTGATGCCAAGAAACAGGATCGTTTTTGTCGTGGCCTCAATACCAAGCTTAAGGAACGATTGAACCTTGTGAAGGCTAATACTTTTAGTGAGCTGGTTAATATGGCCTTAACTCAGGAGGATTGCATCACGGCACATCGTGCCGAGAAGAAACGGAAGACCCCCACTGGACCCTCGAGTATTCAGTCACCGAGGTATTGTGTTGTTCCGAATGTGCAATTCAGAGCGCTGCAACGGAATGCCCCACCTGGCAGATTGGTTTTCCACCCACCTCAGCAACAAGGAGGGTATCGATCTCTAGTGCCTCTGCAACAGCCGCAATAGTTTGGCATAAGGCCAAATGCTCAACAATTTCGGCACAGAAGCAGCACTAATCGTTGTTTCAACTACGGGAGTGCGGATCACTTCATTAGAGATTGTTCTCGACCTAGGAAGCCTCCTCAAGGGCAGAGTTCGAACCAAAACAATCAGGGCAAGGGAAAGAAGCAAGTAATGCAAGTCCGACAAGGGCGAGTTAACTTCACCACCCTTGCAGAACTTCCAGAAGGAGCCCTCATAATAACGGGTACATTTTCTATCAACTATAAACCCGTTATTATCTTATTTGATTCCGGTGCAACTCATAGCTTCATTAGTGACAAATGTGTTGCCCGAGTGGGACTTGACTCTTGTCAAGCCAAGGGGTCATACATGATCTCTACCCATGGGGGAAAGATTGGTTCAAATCAACTGATTAGATATGTACCAATACAGTTGGGTAGTAAGGTAATAAAAACTGATGTGGTTTTACTCCCTTTAGAGGGTATTGATATAATACTTGGGATGGATTGGATGACAAAACATAAAGTGATGTTAGATATCTCTTCCCGAGTTATTGAGATTGACTCACCACATAACGGAGCCACTACCCTCTATCTACCCCAACAAGAGTAGTCTTGTGTTTATGCAACCACAGACATCAAATTAGAAGACATTCCTATAGTCTGTGAGTATCCCGATGTCTTTCCAGACGATTTGCCTGGAATGTCACCAGATCGGGATATCGGGTTCATTATTGAGCTCCAACCTGGCACAACCCCTATTTCCAAGAGACCATATCGAATGCCGCCCAATGAATTGGCCAAGCTAAAAATCCAACTTCAAGATCTTCTTAATAAGGGTTTTATACGCCCAAGTGCTTCACCTTGGGGATGCCCCGCTCTCTTTGTAAAGAAGAAGGACAATAGCTTAAGGCTGTGTGTCGATTATCGTCCACTCAATGCGGTCACTATCAAAAATAAGTACCCTCTTCCCCGTATTGATATCTTGTTTGATCAACTAGCTGGAGCCAAAGTCTTCTCTAAGATTGATCTACGTTCTGGTTACCATCAGATCAAAATCAAGCCTAGTGATGTTCCAAAAATAGTTTTCTCGACCAGATATGGACTTTATAAATATCTGGTTATGTCTTTTGGACTCACTAATGCACCGGCATATTTCATTTATCTTATGAATTCAGTCTTCATGCCAGAGCTTGATAAATTCATCGTGGTTTTTATCGATGATATTCTGATATACTCTTAAGACTGAAAGAGATCATGCCGATCATATACGTGTCGTTCTTCAATGACTATGTGATCACCGCCTTTGTGCCAAATTCTCTAAATGCGAGTTCTGGCTTGATAGTGTGAAATTTCTGGGACATACTATCTCCAGTGAAGGCATATCGGTGGATCCCACTAAAGTTCAGGAAGTTATGGATTGGAAGCCTCCAACTTCAATTCGTCAGATCCGTAGTTTCCTTGGATTAGCAGGATATTATCGTCGATTCATCCCAGACTTCTCCAAGATAGCCAAGCCTATGACTGAGCTCCTTAAAAAGGAGGTTAAATTCCATTGGAATGATAAGTGCGAAGAAGCATTTCATACACTGAGAAAGCTTGTAACTACTGCTCCAGTATTAGCTCAACTACATTGTACCAAGCCTTTTGATCTCTATTGTGATGCTTCTGGAACTGGACTTGGTTGTGTGCTTATGCAAAACAACCGAGTTATTTCTTATGCTTCCAGAGCACTCCAGAATCATGAACAAAATTATCCGACCCATGATCTTGAGTTAGCAGCTATTATTCACGCTCTCAAGACTTGGAGACATCATCTTATGGACGCCAAGTGTAATATTTACACTGACCATAAGAACCTCAAATACATCTTTACTCAAGCTGACTTAAATATGAGGCAAAGGTGTTGGTTAGAACTGATCAAAGACTACGATCTTGAAGTACAGTACCATCCCGGCAAGGCCAATGTGGTTGCGGATGCACTAAGCCGCAAAGCACATTGTCATTGCTTATCCATAGAAATCTTCAGTGAAACTCTCTGTTATCAGATGAGAAATCTCAATCTAGAGATTATTCCTCAAGGTAGCCTGAATCTCATATCTTTTGAATCTACTCTTCGAGATAGAACCATCATGTCGCAATTGCATGATGAAGGTATCAAAATCATTAAACAGAAACTATCTCAGGGAGAAGCAAAATAAAGATGTTTCCACACTAATCATCAAGGAGTTCTATGGTTCAACAATCATATTGTTGTACCTAAGAATCATTAACTCTGTAAACAAATCATTGATCAAGCACATCTGTCCAAGTTTTCTATTCATCCTGGTAGTACTAAAATGTATCAAGACCTTAGGCAAAACTTTTGGTGGACCAGGATGAAACGGGAAATTGCTAAGTATGTATCCGAATGTGATACCTGCCAGCGAGTCAAAGCCAATCATCTAAAGGTATCTGGTACATTCCAACCACTACCCATTCCATCGTGGAAGTGGGAAGACATCAATATGGATTTCATCGTTGGTCTTCCCAACACGTCTCAAAAGCATGACTCCATCTGGGTAATCATTGATAGACTCACCAAAACTGCCCATTTTCTTCCTGTGCATACAATTTATAATGCCAAGAAGTATGCCGAAGTCTATCTTAATCAGATTATTCGTTTGCATGGTGTCCCTAAGACAATCATTTCTGATCGAGGAGCACAATTCATTGCATGTTTCTAGGAGCAATTGCAATATTCTCTCGGAACCAAGCTAAATCGAAGCTCTACTTATCATGCGCAAACTGATGGACAGACTGATCGAGTTAATCAGATCCTTGAAGACATGCTCCGAACCTGTATTATTCGTTATGGTACGAACTGGGACAATTGTCTAGCCTTAGCTGAATTTTCTTATAACAACAGCTATCAGTCCAGTCTTCAAATGGCTCCCTTTGAGGCATTGTACGGTTGAAGATGTCAAACTCCTTTGAGTTGGTCTGAGACCGGTGAACGCCAAATCTTCGGACCAGACTTAGTTACCGAAGCCGAAGATAAGGTCAAGCTTATCCAAGCCAATCTTAAGGCCGCCCAGTCTAGACAGAAAAGTTATGCAGACCAAAGAAGAAGACTATTACAATTCCAAGTAGGAGATTATGTCTATCTTCGGGTATCTCCTACTAAGGGTGTTCAACGTTTCGGTATAAAAGGAAAATTAGCACCTCGATACATCGGACCCTTCGAAATTATCGAAACCTGTGGCCCAGTGGCGTACAGAGTTTGTCTTCATACTCAGTTGGCTGCTATTCATGATGTTTTTCATATATCCCAACTCAAGAAATGCATCAAAGTGCCTACTGAAGTCATTGAGCAACAAGCTATCGAGATCGAGCCTGATCTACCTTATATCAAACAACCCCTTCAAATTCTCGATACCAAGGAGAGAAGCACTAGAAGAAAGAAGATTAAAATGTATAAGATCTTGTGGGACCACCATACTGCAGAAGAAGCCACTTGGGAAACTGAAGACTATCTTCAGAAAAATTTCCCCGAATTTCTTAAAACTCCTTAGGTATCCATCTTCCAAGTTATGTCATTCCTGTAATCTCGGGACGAGATTTCTTTTAGGGGGGAAGGTTGTGACGCCCTAGGTGTCAAAGTTGTAACACACTTGGAAAGGAATGTGCAATATGTGTAATGTGTGTAATGGAATTGTGTGAAAGTGAGTGAAAATAAGGACTTATGTGTAATTATTTCAAAAATATGAGTCCTTTTGTGTAAAATGTTTGAATTACCAAGGTAACTCTTAAATTTCACTAGGGGTCAAAGTGTAAAAGTGTTAGTCATCATTACATTACCTAAACTTGCAATTCAGTCCAAAAGTATATGGAATTTACATAACTAAGGACAAAAACATTGAAAAGTTTGAATTGAGTCCAAAGTTTTTAAATAAAGCTCTATCCTTTGAGTTTTTGAAGTTGAACCCTAAATAAAAGTGATAGGGTTTGAAAAGTTCTACAACTTTTATTTTGACCATTTTCTCATTTGAGCTTTGGAAATTTTGGTTTATAGTGAGGTCCTTGGAATTTTTGAAACTGCAAATCAGCCCCTTGCGCCCCCTCCCCCTTCTTCTTCCTCTGCCCCCCCCTCTGCCGCACCGCAGCGCCGCCGCAGGTCGCTGTGCCATGCCAGCTGAGGCTACCTCCTGCTCCAGCGCCGCTCCATGCGTCGCCCCCGCGCTTACCCACCGCGTCACCTCCTTCCTACTGGCCCTCCCCGAGCACGCCACGACGCTCTGCTATCCGCCCGAGCTGCCCCCTCTCTGCTATCGTAGGCCACCGCTGCTGCAACTCTGCCAGCATCATTTTCTACTCGGGTAGCTCCCACGCGTCATCTCCAAGCCAGCCGCCGCCCTAGCTCCCCTCCTCTGGCTTTCTTCCGCGCGCGCCACGCCGCCCCGCCTCTGCCCGAGCTCCGCGCGCGGCCGCCACACACGCCGTCGGCCGCCAGCAGCTGCTACTGCTCACCGTGCCCTCTCCTGGTCTTAAAGCATGCTCCGAGACGCTCCTCTATTCCTTTTACCCCTCTCACGCCGGCTGTTGCCTTCTTCCTTCCTCTGTTTGACTACTTTCACCGGACCTCCGTCGCAGCCTCTGTCCGCCGCCGTGGACAGCTCGCCCCGCCCCTTCTGAAGCCACACCGTCACCTCCAGTAGTTTCACCATGCTCCTGTGAAGCTCGCCCACCCTTCAATCGAGTACTTTTGAGCTCCAATTTGGCCTTTCAGACACTCGCCGGTGTTCTTCTCCTCCGCCGTCATCACGGTCAGCGTCGTCATCTCCTTCCCGTAGTTGTCAGCGTCAATTGAGTGCAGCAATGCATCACCCGTGGCTCACTGATGCTCATGCTCCAGACCATCGCCAACGTTTATCACCGGGGCATCACTGTCGCTATTGACCTCTTCGCCGCCGCCTCGGTCTGCCGCGGGAATCTACTTCCTCGACTTCCTCCACCCTCGCCAAGGTGATCAATCGGACCGTTTTGCTTCCGTGGAGCTTTTCCCCTACCTCCGATCCACCGCCGGTGAGCCGCCACACTGGAACACCGCCGCCGTGATCAAGCTCCACCGCCGCCGCTTCGGGTCGCCGCCGTTCCACCCCCTCCGGTGGACCCCGACCATCACATCACCCCCAGCTAGGCCCGCGCTCACCCCCTGATCCTTCCTGGCCGGTTCCCCCTCGCCGTCGGCGACCACCGTCGCCGAAATTTGGTCGGCGAGTTCCAGCTACTCTGTCCCGATGAGCCAAGGACCCAATTGCTTTAATCTAAATCTTTCTAAGGGTCTGAATGCAAGATTTCAGTCCCTCCCTTCCAATTCAAATCAGTGATCTTTAGAAATTTGTAGAAATTCATAGCAAACTCAGAAAAATGTCAAACCAGTTTTGTTTGAATTCTTGAAGTAAATTCTACCACTTTTATTACTAAAGTCTAATATGAAACCAAATTATTTTTGAGCTATTTTAAAGTTTAGCAAAAGGGTATCTTATGTGTAACTTTTGCATGCTAGCTCTATTGCATGTGATTTTTGGTATGCAACCTGTTTAGAATATAAGTAAACTTGTGTGCACATTTCACCTTCAATACTACACTTTAACTTGAGCTCATTTAAATTTTCTGCAAATCAAGTTTAAAAAGAAATCAATTTATTCAAGTATGATGCTAATGTTCTCTTGCTTAGATCTTTTTACCATATGTAGTCCTGATATTAAATGACTTATAGTAAATTTTCAAGCAATTAAGAGCACTGTTTTACCTAAGGTTTGGATTTAAATTTGAAATTAAAACTTAATTCAAATACCTTAATTTCTGCCTTCAAGAATTTATGAAAAATTTACAGTAAACTCATTTACTAGAGTTAAACACACTAATCAAAATTTTAAACTAGAACCTTTATAGATTTCAAATTAAAAATAAAACTTGTTATCATAAGTTTATTTTACAAGAAGTAGATTAGAATTTTTAGAATTCAAAATCCTTGTTTTGTGATACTTTGACTTTAAATTATTGGATTGCAACTTTATCATAAAATGAAATAGAAATGTCGTAATAGGGAGGTAACACTGGATCTCCTCTCAGCCGAGCCTCCAGAATTGCCTTCTCTCTGATAGTCTTCAGCAGCTTTTCCTTGACCTCCAGGATCTCTATCCCGGCTGCGTCTAGATCCATGCTGAGTGCAGCGACCAGCTCCTGCGTAGTATCCATGAGCAGGCTCCCTTCCCCAGAGGGTGGGGCAGGAATCTGCGCACAAGTAGCTCCTCTCTTGCGCCGTGGGAACTGCTGAAACTCCGTGCCCTAAAGATCATGCTTGTAAGCGTGACAGAGATAGTAGAGTGCCCTCCTGGCGGCTTCACTAGTCCCTGCCTCCAAGGTCTTCCTGGGCACTGCGTCCAAGTGCTTGGAGTACTCCACCCAGCAGCCAGGTCTCTCATCTGGGACACAGATTAATACTGACACCAACCACTCTTCCTCCTGCTGGGCATTCCTGAACAAGTGAGCCTCGTAATGCGGCTGCCGCGGAAAACCAATCCTCTGCATAGCCTTCCAGAGAAGCGCGGGGAATGGACCCTCAACTGAGTCCAAGTGAAGTATCTGCTTCTCATAGCGAGGCTCAGGTGGTGGTGGGTTTGTGGCGACAGCTGGCTCTGGATCATCATCTGGATCGTCGTCATCATCCCCTGGTGCATCGAAGTCATCATCACCACCCTCATCCTTGCCTCCATCTGCGGCACCTGAATCACCACCATCTCCTCCTGCAGGGCCCTCATTGCTGCCACTTGAGACCTCTGGATGGTCGTCTGGCAACTCCATGGGCTCCTCCTCAGTGTCGGTGTCCACCCATCCCCCATTGGAATGATCGTAGTGGTGGTCATCCTCTGGATCAGACACCTCCTGCAAGTGATGAATCGGATGCGGTGGTCCATGGGTGCTCTTACGGGCGGTCTGCCTAGTCCTGACCATGTGCAACAGAAATAAGGGCAACGCAAGATAGAGGACATTTAGAAGAATGCTATGAGTGACCTTAAAGCAAGACTGCATTTTTTTGTAAAACATCAACACACTTGGGAGACAAGCATGAGTTCTAGGAGAAAAAGATAGTGATGTAATAAGGAAATAAGCAGTTTTCAAAAGCAAGCAGGCAAAAGCTTGGTTTCTAAGCAAGATAAGACTTAAAATTCGACCATTACTAGCTAGGCTAACGTCCTACAGTCAATACTGCTCTGATACCACTTCTGTCACACCCGGTTTAGGAAAAAAATAACCGAATGCATCCCATATGTGCGCCAGGATCAAGTTCCGCACATACAGTAGACGTCACAAGCGAATATCCGAAACAATGCATTAACGAAAAGGAGTAATAATAGTACTTTATTACATGACCGACAGTCTTAATCTTAAGCAAATAAATAAACGTCGATAAATAGCAGCGGACTTCAACTTCACAGGCAGTTGACTGGGAGACACTCGCCTAGAACTCTCCAATATCTTTAGGAAACTCCGGAAAAGTTATCTTGTTCTGAGCAGCATTGTTTTAATAAAGCAAGCGTGAGTACACTTATGGTTGGTACTCAGCAAGTGGAGGGAATAATATGACATGCAAGGCCAAAGCAAGGATAAGCTGACATGGTTGGACTGCGATAAGCATTTTAGTTGGTTAAGTTTTATTTAGCATGCATTAGCTAGGTTTAAGTTTATACCAACCCTTATATAAAAGACTGAGTAAATAAGCAACATCAACACATAAAGAGCATCAGCTTAAGTCATCTTTAAGTTCGATTATCATGTGAGGGTCCAAGCCGCTCTTAACCGTGAGCACGGCTGATATATCAGTTTTCACTCTGCAGAGGTTGTACACTTTACCCACAGCTCGTGTTTCCCTTGATGCCCGGGTTTGCAAGGCCCTTAAACACTTCCGAGGTGAGTGGCAGGGATTCACTACGAGGCCTTTACAAAGATTCCCTAACTTATGATAATCCGCTAAGGTTTCAAGCCAAAGCGGTCATAACCCTCCCTAATGAGGAAATGCCTTAGCCAAGGACCACATAGCCATGTGCCTCAAAAGGACCGAGCTATACCCCGTCGATGCAACCCCTCTTGCCCTTTCGGTAAGATCATCATAAGCTAAAGTTTCTAATTAATTAGCCAAGACCAGAGCCATATAGTACTGTGGTTGTACTATTTTCCTGGGTGGTTCTCCATGTTCCAATTGATTCAATATTCTTAATTATCACAAAACAGCATTCCAGAAAAGGTAAAACATCATCATTGATATCCAAGTTATCCAAACTAAATCTATGCAGAAGCAATAAGCATAGCTACAACATAAATGTAAACACCCAAGTTTAATCAAGGAAGATATATTGAAACTAGGCATGTCCTTAACTTGGGTTCCATCATATTCTAGACACATGCATGCATATAAAATAAAAGGTGTAATTGTAATATTAATAGGGCTGAAACATAATCAAGGACCACTTGCCTTCGTTAGCAAACTACTGCTGCTCAGGAAATTCTTCAAAGTCTTGACCCTGCGAATCCTCGAACTGCGCACCGTCTATCGCGACACACGAGCACATACAAACAAACAAACACAATAAAATAAGAACAGTACACCAATCAATGAAAACAGAACAAAATAATATTTTAGAAACATTGCATAAGTCGTAAGGGTCGCGTGAGCACAAGAATCGATGAAATCGGAGTTAAAACGGAGAAGTTAGGGCTAAGACGGGGTTTCAGGGGCTCATCTGCGAAAAATTGGGCTCTAAAAGGACCTAAAACAAAGAAACCAGGGGCTAGATCGCAAATAAACCCTAGATAGAGGGGCTAGCATGCAAAACCGAAGGCTAGAGGACGGCGGGTTAAATTTTAGAAAATTGAATTCAAATTTAAATCCAAATAAATTGCAACCAAGGAAAAATGATGCAGAGAGCATGAGATGCACAATCATATGTCTTTGCCTATATTTATTTTTATACTTTAAGAAAATTTGTTTATCAAAAAAATCCAATGACTCCTCTAACCCATCTTTTTATTAAATTTTGCCTTTTGTAAAATTTAGGGTGTTACAAACCTAACCCCCTTAAAAGGAATCTTGTCCTCGAGATTCGGCCGGGCTAGCAAATAGCTCGGGAAATTCTGCTTGTAACTCATCCTCTCGTTCCCAGGTAGCCTCATCCTCTGAATGATGACTCCACTGAACCCTGCACATCCGTATTCTCTTACTCCGGGTAATTCTCTCTGCTATGTCCAGTATTTTGATTGGGTGCTCCTCATAAGTCAAGTCCTCCTGCACATCCAATTCTTCCAGTGGCAACTGCTCCTCGGGTACCCTCAGGCATTTCTTCAGCTGAGAGATATGAAACACATTGTGTACGTCTAACAACCGTGCAGGTAACTCTAGTTGGTAGGCCACCTCGCCTTTCCGTTCTAGGACCTTGAACGGACCAATGTAACGAGGCGACAATTTTCCTTTGACCTTGAATCTGCGCAAACCTCGGATAGGTGACACCTTCAGATATACGTAGTCTCCTTCCTCAAAGGTCAACTCTCGTCGTCGAGTATCTGCATAGCTTTTCTGCCTCGACTGAGCCACCTTCAGGTTCTCACGAACAACCTGTACCTGTCTTTCAGCCTCTTTAATAATCTCAGGCCCGAACAACTGACTTTCACCTGTCTCACTCCAATACAATGGAGTCCTACACTTCCTGCCATACAGTGCCTCAAACGGTGACATCTTTAGACTGGCCTGAAAACTGTTGTTATAAGAGAATTCTGCAAACGGTAAACTCTTATCCCAACTGCCTCCATGCTTCAATGCGCAAGCTCTGAGCATATCTTCTAACACCTGGTTCATCCTTTCCGTCTGTCCATCAGTCTGCGGATGATAAGCGGAGCTGAAGTTCAACTTCGTATCCATTGACTCATGCAACTTTTGCCAAAATCGAGACGTGAACTGTGTTCCTCTGTCCGACACTATCTTTTTAGGTACCCCATGCAAGCACACAATTCGGGAGATATACAACTCTGCCAATCGTGCACCTGTATACGTTGTCTTTACCGGTATAAAGTGAGCCACCTTGGTCAGTCGATCCACTATAACACATATAGAATCGTAACCATCTCGGGTACGTGGCAACCCCACAATGAAATCCATACCGATTTCTTCCCATTTCCACTCCGGCACCTTCAAAGGCTGTAACAATCCGGCTGGTCTCTGATGTTCTGCCTTAACTCTCTGACACACATCACATAATGCCACATGGGCTGCAACGTCACGCTTCATGCCGTACCACCAATACCTTTCCTTCAAATCCTGATACATCTTGGTACTGCCAGGATGGATAGAGTAAGCCGAGTCATGAGCTTCCTGCAAAATTTTCTCTCGGAGATGATCCACATCGGGCACACATATCCTCTTTCTGAACCATACTGTTCCGTGTTCATCTTTGGTGAAATCCGGTGCCTTGCCTGCTTCTATCATCTCCCTTATCTCCTGTACCTTAGAATCCTCAAGTTGAACCTTTCGTATATCCTGCTCAAGAGTTGGCTCCACTTCAATAGTGATTCCTTCCGTATGAGCGACGAACCCCAGATTGAGACGTTAGAACTCTTTGCACAATTCTCGAGGCATCTGACTAACCATGATCGCATTCACATAACTCTTGCGACTCAAGGCATCAGCAACCACATTTGCCTTCCCCGGGTGATAGTGTATCTCCAGATCATAATCCTTGATGAGCTCTAACCATCTTCGCTGTCTCAAGTTGAGGTCATTCTGAGTGAAAATATACTTCAGACTCTTATGATCAGTGTATATCTGGCATTTGTGACTCAGCAAATAATGTCTCCATATTTTCAGAGCATGTACCACTGCTGCTAGCTCCAAGTCATGCGTAGGATAGTTCTGTTCATGTTTTCTCAACTGACGGGACGCATATGCAATCACATGTCCCTCTTGCATCAACACACAACCAAGACCTTGCTTAGACGCATCACAATAAATATCAAAACTCTTGTGAATGTCGGGCATAGTCAACACTGGTGCGGTCGTCAGCCTTTTTCTCAACTCATCAAAACTGTTTTGACATGCCTCTGACCATTCAAACTTCTTGTCTTTCTCTAGTAGTGAAGTAAGAGGTTTCACTATCTTAGAGAAGCCTTCTATAAACCTCCGATAATATCCCGCGAGTCCTAAGAAACTCCGGATTTCCGATACGGTCGTAGGTGGCTTCCAATTCAGCACGTCACGGACTTTCCCTGGGTCTACTGCAATACCCCCCTTAGTGACAACATGGCCAAGAAACGAGACCTTCTCCAACCAGAATTCACACTTGCTGAGCTTCGCATACAGCTGGTTATCCCTGAGTTTCTGCAAAACCAGTTTCAAGTGCTCCTCATGTTCCTCCTCATTCCTGGAGTACACCAGAATATCATCAATGAATACCACCACAAACTTATCGAGATACTCCATGAACACTTTATTCATCAGATACATAAAGTAAGCTGGAGCATTAGTCAATCCGAACGACATCACCGTATATTCATATAGCCCATATCTGGTAGTAAATGCTGTCTTGGCAATATCCGAGGGTCGTATCCTTAGCTGATGATAACCTGACCTCAAATCAATCTTTGAGAATACCTTGGCTCCCTTCAACTGATCAAACAAATCTTCTATACGCGGCAATGGATACTTGTTCTTGATAGTCACCTCATTCAAGGCCCTATAGTCAACACACATTCGCTGTGTACCATCCTTCTTTTCAACGAATATTACGGGTGCTCCCCAAGGCGAAGAGCTAGGACGAATGTACCTCTTATCTAGCAATTCCTTCAGTTGTTTCTTAAGTTCCTCTAACTCACCAACTGACATTCTATATGGCCTCTTGGCAATAGGTGCAGTACCAGGTAAAAGATCTATAATAAATTCAATGTCACGTTCAGGTGGCATACCTGGCAAATCATCAGGGAAGACATCCGGGTATTCACAGACAACTCTGAGATCCTCCATCGAATTTGCCTTCAACTGGTTCACTGCACAATCTGCTGCTTACGGGAGTGTTGCAATGAACTCGAACCTTTCACCTTCTGGGCTGGTGAGAACCACTGATCGCTTGGAACAATGAATCACTGCGTCATATTTTGTCAACCATCCCATTCCGAGTATAATATCAATATCACTTGATGGCAAGACTATCGGGTTTGCACAGAATTCCTTACCCATGATCTGTATCTTCACCCCAAGACATCGATACACAGCCCTCATATTTCCCCCAGGTGAATTTACTAACATGGAACTAGGCATGGTGCATAGGGGAATGGAGTACTTAGCAACGTACTCAGCTGAGATGAATGTATGCGATGCTCCAGAATCGAATAAAATTGATGCAGGGGCTGAGTTAACAAGAAACATACCGAACACAACGTCCTGAGCGTTCTGAGCGGTCTCCGCGGCCACATGATTCACACGCCCGCGGACGTAGTTTTGCTGACCCCGGTTGTTCTGGGGCGTCTGCGTGTTGTTTCGGGGTTGTTGCTGCTGCTGTGGAGTTTGCCTCTGTCCGCTGTTGTTGAACTAGCCTGGAGTGTTCTGAGTATTTTTCTTGGGACACCCATTGGCATAATGTCCCGCTTCACCACATCTGAAGCAAGTATTACCACTGGCGGGAGCAGTGGCGTTGTTTCTCACCGGTGTGCCCGCAGGAGTACCCTGGCGATTCTGCTGAAAGTTGGAGCGCTGCACTGACTGACCTGCGTACTGACCTTGCTGTTGCTGTTGACCCTGATGGTTGAAGCGCTGGTACTGACTTTGCCCAAAGTTGACATTTTGTCCTCCCGGGCGGAAGGGTGTCCCCTGCGGAGCGTTGAAGCGAGGACGTGCATTGCTGCTGGACTGCGTTGATGACTCGTATTTTCTTTTCTGCTCACCCATCTCCTTGCGAGCATGCTCCACCATGATGGCCTTGTCCACCATCGTCTGGAAACTGTCAAAAGTGTGCACCATTAGTTGATACTTGATAGGACCAATCAGACCCTCTCTGAAGTGATCCTGCTTCTCCTCATCATCTGCGACATCTGCAAGGGCGTAACAAGACAATTGGATGAACTTGTCCCTTGTTTTAGTGCAAGGAACTCTTGTTTCTTGAGCTTCATCAGGCCCTTGGGTATGTGTTGCTCCTTGAACCTGCTTCTGAACTCCTGCCAGTTGATGCTGTCGGGATTGTCATGAGCTGCGGTGTAAGCATCCCACCAATCTGCGGCAGTCCCTTCCAGGCGAGGGGGGGCGGCGCTTAAATAGGAACGGCCGCGGGCGCCTGGGCGTGCGGGCCCGAGGCGGAGACGGAGAAAGCGGCGGTGATCTCGCGGGGGCGAGCCGGATACGATCCGGAGTCCCGGTCGGGCGCGGGGAAGGGGACGCCCGACAGGTGGGGCCCTCGCGTCAGAGAGAGAGCGGGGAGGGGGCGGAGGAGTGGCGCGCCGATGGGCCGGGGAAGAGGCCGATGGGCCGAGCGCGCGTGGGGGAGAAAAAGAGAGGGGAGGAAAAGAGAGCAGCGCGCGGGGGAGCTGGGCTGGACCGGTGAGTGGGCTGCGCGCGCAGGGAAAAAGAGGAAGAGAGAGATGGCCGCGGGCCGGGCTGCAGGGGAAGGGAGAGAAGGGGAGAAAAGGAGAGGGGAAAGGGGCCGGTTGGGCTGGGCCCGAAGGAGAGAAAAGAGAGGGAGGGAAAAAGAAAGAAGGAGAGCAAATGCTTTAGAATTTGAACATGAAAATTGAATTCAAATTTAAATCCAAATAAATTGCAACCAAGGAAATGATGCAGAGAGCATGAGATGCACAATCATATGTCTTTGCCTATATTTATTTTTATACTTTAAGAAAATTTGTTTATCAAAAAAAATCCAATGACTCCTCTAACCCATCTTTTTATTAAATTTTGCCTTTTGTAAAATTTAGGGTGTTACACCCTATGCACTTTCCGATGGTTGGACTGTGGAGTGGGATCCGTCCCCGGTCAACACAAGACCCTCCGAGTGATATTGAGCTTGGGCTTAGCTCAATATCCATTTCGCGACGTCTAGTAGTGTCGCATTTTAAATTCCGCTGCAGATACTCAAACCTTGAATAGTTTGTATAAATTCGTACTAGTTAGATTTCGCTACTTTATATGTTTGGATAGTAATGTAATATTATGCCTTTGATGTAAAATTTGTCGGCGCTTGTATCTCTGGACTCACCTTCGTGCGAGGTACCTTGTTTTGATCCTGAGTTAGGTGGTTTTATCCGGACTTTACCCGACAGACCACGGGATTACACCATTTGAAGTGCAGTTGAGCCTTTACTGACTTCCGAGAAAGGATCAGTGCACTTGAGCCGGTGTAATTCAGGGTGGTTCTGCCACAATAAGTAAGTAAATAAAGAAATAAGGAACATTGATTTAGATCATCTTTAAGTTTAATTATCATGTGAGTGTCCAAGCCGCTCTTAACCGTGAGCATGGCTGATATATCAGTTTTCGCTCTGTAGAGGTTGTACACTTTACCCACAATTCGTGTTTCCCTTAATGCCTGGGTTTGCAAGGCCCTTAAACACTTCCAAGGTGAGTGGCAGGGATTCACTACGAGGCCTTTACAAAGATTCCCTAACTTACAATTGTCCGCTAAGGTTTCAGGCTGCAGTGGTCATAACCCTCCCTAATGAGGAAGACGCCTTACCCAGGATCATATCTACGCATCAAGGGGACCGGGCTATACCCCATCAACGCACTCCCCTCTTGCCCTTTCGGTAAGACCATTACAAGCTAAAGTTTCTAATTAATTAGTCAAGACCAGAGCCATGTAGTATTGTGGTTGCACTGTTTTCCTGGGTGGTTCTCCATGTTCCGATTAATTAAATAATCTTAATTATCACCAATAAAGTATTCCAGAATAGGAGTAAACCAGTGTAGCATGATTTTTAGGTTATCCAACAAAAATCTAAGTAGAAGCAACTAGTGTAGCTACAACATAAATATACTAACCCAGGTTTAATCAAGGAAACTCAAAAGAAACTAGGCATATCCATAGTTTGGGATCCATCATATTTTAGACACATGCATGCATATAAAGTAAATGTGTGTATTTAGTAAGTTGTTGGGACTGAAGTATGATCAAGGACCACTTGCCTTCATTAATGAACTGCTGCTGCTCGGGAACGTCTTCGAAGCTCGGCTCTTGCGGACCCTCGAACTGCGTATCGTCTGTCGTAGAACACAAATGCATACAAGCAAACAAATACAATAAATAAGAAACAGTACACCAATTAATATAAATAGAGCAAAATAATTTAATAAGGCTACTGCATATGTCGCAAGGATCATGTGAGCGCAAGAATCGATGAAAATGGAGTTAAAATGGAGAAATTAGGGCCAAAACATGATTCCAGGGGCTTATCTGTAGAAGATTTGAAACTAAAAGGGCTCTGACAGAAGAAACTGAGGGCTAGATCATAAATAAACCTTAGACCTAGGGTATAGATTGAAAAACAGAAGGGTTAAGGATGGCGGGTTCTATTTTAGAAAAAGATTGTAACATTCATGTAATTAGAAATATAGACACTAGGTATTAGTGAGTTGTATGTATGTTATGGTTTGTACAGAGAACTAGGGGTATATTTGTAAATTATGAATGTTATAAGTCCTTATGTGCAATTGTGTAAAAATGCTCTTAAATGTCAAAATCAAATGACCATAGAGAAGAAAAGTACAAATATTAGGTTAAAACCTAAGAGAAATAGACTTTGTATAAAACTAAGGACCTATGTGTAATTAACACAAAGGTATAAGGGTTTACATGTGAATAGATTAAAGTGTAAAAGTAAAATTCAGATTTACCTAAGGGTTAATGTGTAAAACTACAAGTAATCATGACAAACCAGAAAAATTTCAAACATGTCCAAAATTTGATCAAATTTAGGAGGGAAAAGGCAAAGTTAATTTAAATTCCATCCTTGTTTCAAAATGCAATTTAAAAAGTTGTAAACTTTGAGTTTCTGAACCTAAACCCTAAAACAATGTTGTAGAGTTTGAAAAACTCTACAACTTTCATGTTGACCATTTTCTCATTTGACCTTTGTGGCAGTGAGAGATTTTAGTTTACAGACGGGTCCCTGAATTTGTTGGAAATTGCAAACAAGTCCTTCTGACTACTGTCTGCTTTCTTCTTCCTCTGTCAGCCTCGCTTCCTCTCTGCTCTGCTTCTGCTCCCGCCGCTCACCGCCGGCACAACCTCCCGAGCGCCACCTCCTGCTGAGCTTTCTTCCACGCGTCGCTCCACAGCCCTACCACCGCTCCTAACCCCCTATGGTGGCCTTCCTACCGAATGCCACCAGGTACCGGCAGTGTCAGCACCGTTTGAACGCCGGTCTTCTTCAGTTCGCCGCCCGCCGCGTGGAAGAAGTATTGAAGCCCTCGAGCTCTATCTTGTGGGCGCATCAGTACCACTAGGACCTCCTCGACCCATTCTTGCCATCAGCTCGTCATTTCCTTGCCCGTAGCCCCCGGAACGCCGTCGCCATTGCTCCTGTAACACCGGCGAGCTTGACGCCGCCGTGGACCCATCCCTACAGCTCTCCTCCGCCCAAACCAACACTACTGGAAGCTTCCCCTTGGTCCCCTGAAGCTTTTGGACCAGACCCTCGTCGCCCAGCTTGCCGGTGTGCCGCCGTCGAGGTCTTCCCCGTCGCCGGCCGCCTGCTCCACGCGGGCAGACTGCTACGCCACCCTAGAAATCCAACCAAGCACTTCCCCGGGTAGCCCTCGATCTCCTCTAGCTAATCCCCCTCTCTTCCCTCGCCATTGTGACCCGAGATTCACCGGATTTGGCCGGTCAAATTGTCACACCCGATTTATAAGAACATAAATCGAGCAATCATATATGCGCCAGGATCAAGTCACGCATATATACAACAGATTATCAAGATATCACAACACATGTCAGGAATAACATTAATATAAATCGTAAACGAATCATAAATGAATTATTTTATTACAACCGAATCAAGAATCGGTTCAAGAGTTGCGGAAGCGTAAAAGAGATACACGGAGAGCTGGGCGCCACAGGGACGTCGACTGGGAGACAAACGCCTAGAAGTCGTCGAAGCCGCTGACGTAGTCCTCCACGTTGCCGGGCACTGAGCAGCAGTCGAAGATATCCAAAATAGAATAGAAGAGTAGAGAGGCAAGTGTGAGTACAAACTCGTACTCAACAAGTATAACACGAGCATGAGGCTCTAAGGTTAGCTGACTTAACTGCATTAGCTTTTAGCCTTGGCATATTTTATTAAAGCTAATTACTACAAGTGGATGAATTACCATAAACCCAATTGCATAATAAATTAATCAATATTAATTAAGAACTTCTGAGATCCACCCAAACCAACCACCCGGGGAATCGCCCTCGTCAAAGGTTGATAACCCCACTAATCAGACGGAGGATCTGGGCCGCTCATGACTGTGAGCACAGCTGATATATCAGTTTTACACTCTCGAGAGGTTGCACAACTTTACCCACAAGTCGTGAGCTACGCTAGTTGTTCATCACACTTCCTTAGGTGAGATGGCTAGCAAGCACACTACGAGACCGTTACAAAGGACACGTTGGTAAGGTGTAACCGCTAAGGATTCTGGATCAGCGATGATGGGGCCCACCTCCGGGGGTACAAGACACACAGCACAGACCAAGCCGGAGGAGCAGGGACCATTGAAGCTTACCACCCCTCTTGCCCACGCAGGTAAGTTACTCCCGAACCAAAATGACCTAATTAGTAAGTCAAGACCGTCCCATACCAGTCTTGTGGTTGCGCGGTTGTCCCAGGTTGTCGCTCTATGAACCGGTCCTTATAGAGAGTGGCCAACCAAGCACTAAGCACCGTGCTGGCCCCCTAAACCATGTTTCTAACAAAACATCTTTTAAGGACGCACAAACCACTCAAGCACACAGCACAGAGGGTCGGCTCCAGAATTAAGTTGCATAAGACCATTAATCAAATTAATTAAAAAGGACCAAGATATGTTGTAGCGCAGCAACCTAGCACAACTAACCAAAATGCAACCCAAGGGATATATATGAAGGATATAAAGGTGGCTAGGAAATCCTTATAGGCATACAGAATTAAAATGCAGTATGAAATTGTATTTAAAAGTGATAGAAAGTTCATGTTATACTTGCCTTCCTCGTACTCTCCCGGCTGCTGCTCGAACTTCTCGGAAGACGGCTGCTCCTGGTACTGCTCCAAAGGCTCCGCGTCTACTCACGATCGTCAAACATAGTCCACACATACACACATGCACAACAATAGCAAAATATAAGAAAACAGTACAACATTACATAGAAACAGCACACAAAACTAGTCTAAAGCTATTCTACGCGTTACAACGATCGCGTGCATATAAAGAACACCTAAAACGGAGCTAAAACGTGAAAACGGCGCTTAAAACAGGATCCAGGGACCTAATTGTAAGAAAAACAGGACTTCCAGGGGCTTCTGGACAAAAACCGAGGACTAAAACGTAAATAAAGCATAGATCTAGGGGCTAGCTCGAGAAAACTCAAGAGATGGACTGCGGGTTCAAAATCCAGAGAAACCAGGGGGGTCCGTGCAAGATTCTGGGTCATTCTGGAATTATTTCTCAACTAACTAGGACTGCGGGTTGATTTCCCGGAATCCCGAGGGCTCTTTGGCAAAAGCGGCAGGCCGAACCGGTACGCTTTAATCTGGAGCGTTGGATCATGATCTGATGGCTCGGATTAGATCTGCTACGCGAAGGGGTATGCGCGGACCTCACCCGTCCGATCGGGATCTAACGCGCCAGGGCCTATCATAATGGAAATCAAATCCCACGCGCCGGATCAGGAACGGACGGCTCAGATTCAAAGCAAAGGTGAACCGGTATCTTCTAATCTGGATCGTCGGATCGCGATCCGGCGGCTCCGATCTACTTCGGCTCGACCTAATCCTGTCCGCTCACCTCGCATCCTACGGCTCGGGCAGATGGGCGCGTGGGACGGCGGCGCCGGCCACCGGAGCTCGGCTCCCGCGGCGGAGGCTCGCCGGCGATGGCCGATCTTGGCCGTCCGGCCTCCATCCGGGACGAGATCAAGTCCTGGAGGTCGAGCACGACGTGGGGAACTCGTCTAGGCGCTCAGGAAGGCGGACTAGGGCTCGGGTAGGGGATCCCCACGGCGAGGGCGGCTCGGGGCGGCGAACACGCCGGCGTGCGCGCGTTCCGGGCTCGGGTGCGGCCTACGGCCTACGACAACTGGCGCAAAAGGAGCAGGGGATGGAGGAGGAGCTCACCAAAGTGTTGTAGAGGGCGGGGCTACAGCGGAACAGGGAGGTCGACGATGACCGGCGGAGGAAGCGGGCGGCGCTCGTGGGCAGGTGGCAGCAGAGAGGCTCGGGCGCCCGTGACCGCACGGATTGGTCGGGGAACTTCCTGCGAAGGTGGAAGAGGGGTCATGGAGGCATGGAGCTCACCGACGACGAGCAATTGCGGCGGCGGATGAACCTACCCGCGGTGGAGCTCCGGGGCAATTCAAACGGAGGAACGGCCCGAGGTCACAGATGAAGGGCTCAGGAGCTCCGGGGTGACGAGGCGGTGCCGATGCGCAAGCTCTCGCTGGCTGTGGTGCGGTGGAACGGCGTGCCCACGGTGGCGCAGCGGAGAGGGTGCGGCGGAGGAAAAGGGGACCGGCGGCGCTGGGGATCCTCGGGCAACGCAAGAGCTAGGGTTAGGGTTCGGGGGGGCTGCCCTTTGTACAGTGGCGGAGCCACACTGGCGTGCGGGCCCGGAGCAGGGGGGGTCGCCGGAGATCTCGGAGGGGGGGCCGTTACGCCGGGGAAGAAAGAGGAGAGGAGGAAGAAGCGCTGACGCGTGGGGCCCGACGGTCAGAGGGAGACGGGGGAGAGCTGGAGAGGGCGAGCGCGCTCGGGCTGAGGGAGAAAGGTGGGCCGGGGCGCGGCCCACGCGAGAGAAGGAGAGGGAGGGAGGGTGGAGCTCGGGCTTGGCCCACGCGGGAAGGAGGGGAAAGAGGAGAGAGGGGGAAAGAGATGGGCCGAGAGAAGAGCCGGCCCACGGGCTTTGGTTGCTTTCCTTCTTTTCCTTTTCTTTTTCTATCCTCAAACATTCAAACAAAACCATTCGAATTCAAATGCAAATTGAATTCAAACCTATGAACTCAACACAAATAAAATAATGCTGCGGCATGAATGCACAAACAATTTAATCCTATGATAAATTTTATTTCCTTGCGTTATAAAATTACTTTAAATACGAGATAATTTAGAGAGAACGCTGGAAAATTTATTCAAGCCCAAATAAATTTATTAAAAAATTTGAGGAAGTTACCTTAGGGTGTTACAAACCTACCCCCCTTACAGGAATCTCGTCCCGAGATTCGGATAGGCTAGCTAGCAAAGAGATCGGGATATGTCTTCCTCAGCTCATCTTCTCGCTCCCAAGTAGCCTCATCCTCCGTATGATGACTCCACTGAATACGACACATCTTGATCTTCTTGTTTCTAGTAATTCTCTCAGATGTCTCCAGAATCTTCACCGGATGCTCGATATAGGTCAGATCCTCCTGCACATCCAACCCTTCTATCGGTGCTTGCTCTTCTGGCACTCTCAAGCACTTCTTCAGCTGAGACACGTGGAACACATCGTGCACTCCTGAGAGATTGAGTGGCAACTCCAGACGATATGCCACCTCACCTTTCCGTTCCAGCACCTTGAACGGACCAATGTATCGAGGAGCTAGCTTCCCTCGTACATTAAACCTGCGGATTCCTCTCATCAGCGAGACCTTCAGATATACATGATCACCCACTGCAAAGGTCAAATCTCGACGACGCACATCCGCATAGCTCTTCTGACGAGTCTGAGCGACCCTCAGATTCTCTCGCACCTGCTGTACCAACTGTTCGGCCTCCTCAACAATATCCGGACCAAACACCTGCCTCTCACCAATCTGATCCCAATACAGCGGAGTCCTGCATTTCCGACCATACAGAGCCTCGAACGGGGACTTCTTCAGACTGGCTTGATAGCTGTTGTTATAAGAAAACTCTGCATACGGCAGGCATTTATCCCAGCTGGTACCATACTGAATAGCACAGGCTCGAAGCATATCCTCCAACACTTGGTTGGTCCTCTCTGTCTGCCCATCTGTCTGAGGATGATAAGCAGTACTAAAGCGCAGCTTCGTATCCAACGAATCATGCAACTGCTCCCAGAACCGTGAAGTGAACTGAGATCCTCGATCAGATATAATCTTCTTCGGAACACCATGCAGACAGACGATCCTGGAGATGTACAACTCTGCGAGTCTAGCACCGGAGTAAGTAGTGTTCACCGGGATGAAGTGAGCAACCTTCGTCAACCGGTCCACTACTACCCATATGGAGTTGTACCCTTTCTGAGTACGAGGCAAGCCAACGATGAAGTCCATAGTGATCTCCTCCCATTTCCACTCTGGAATCTTCAACGGCTGCAATAACCCTGCTGGCCTCTGATGCTCTGCCTTGACACGCTGACAAGTGTCGCAGATAGCCACGTACTCCGCAACGGAACGCTTCATTCCAGACCACCAGAATCGTTCCTTCAGGTCGTAATACATCTTCGTACTGCCTGGATGGATAGAATATGCTGTATCATGAGCCTCACTCAGAATCAACTTCCTGAGATCTGCTACATCTGGCACACATATACGACCCTTGTACCACAAGGTACCCTGATCATCCTCTCTGAAATAAGGAGCCTTGCCAATCTTGAGCAACTCACGAATCTCCTGCAGCTTCTGATCTTCCTTCTGATACTGCCTGATCTCAGCCTCTAGAGTGGGTTCCGCCTCGAACGACGTACCCGAGGTGTGATGCAAGAAACCCAGACTCAACTGCTCAAACTCTTCGCATAACTCCTGAGGCATCTGAAAAGCCACGGCCATGTTAACATAGCTCTTCCTGCTCAGAGCATCTGCTACAACATTGGCCTTGCCCGGATGATAGTGAATCTCCAAGTCATAATCCTTGACCAACTCTAGCCATCTTCTCTGTCGCATGTTCAGCTCACTCTGGGTGAAAATATACTTGAGGCTCTTGTGATCGGTGTAAATATCACACCTCTGCCCAAACAAGTAATGCCTCCATATCTTCAGAGCATGCACAACTGCGGCTAACTCCAGATCATGAGTGGGATAATTCAGCTCGTGCCGGCGCAACTGCCGCGAAGCATAAGCTATCACTCTGCCATCCTGCATCAGAACGCAACCAAGACCATCCCTCGAAGCATCACAATACACTGTGAACCTCTTGCTCTGGTCTGGCAGAGTAAGGACTGGCGCCGTAGTCAACCTCTTCTTCAGCTCCTCGAAGGCCTTCTGACGCTCATCAGTCCAAGAGAAACCCACATCCTTCTCCAGCAAGGAAGTCAAAGGCTTCGCAATCTTGGAGAAATTCTCAATGAACCTCCGATAATAGCCTGCTAAGCCCAGAAAAGAGCGGACTTCCTTCACCGTCTGTGGTACAACCCAGTCAAGCACATCCTTCACCTTCCCGGGGTCCACAGCAATACCTCCCTTGGAGATAACATGACCGAGGAACTGAACCTCGTCAATCCAAAACTCGCACTTGCTGAGCTTGGCATACAGCTTGTGCTCTCTGAGCCTCTGCAACACAAGCCTGAGATGCTTCTCATGCTCCGCTTCTGACTTGGAATATATCAGGATATCATCAATAAATATCACCACAAAGGTGTCCAGATAATCCATGAAAACCTTGTTCATCAGATGCATGAAGAAAGCCGGAGCATTAGTCAAGCCAAAGGACATGACCGTATACTCATAGAGCCCATACTTGCAGGTGAATGCCGTCTTCGGGATATCCTCAGAACGAATCTTCAGCTGGTGATAACCCGAACGCAGATCAATCTTCGAGAATACACAAGCACCCTGAAGCTGATCAAAAAGATCCTCAATACGGGGCAATGGGTGCTTGTTCTTGATGGTGACCGCATTCAGATCCCGATAATCGACGCACATTCTCTTCGCACCATCCTTCTTCTCTACAAGCAATACAAGAAAAGCCCAAGGAGAGAAACTGCGACGGATATAACCCTTAGCTAGCAACTCATCGACAGTCTTTCTTAACCTCCTCATGCTCGACAGGAGCCATACGATAGGGCCTCTTAGCAATAGGAGCTGTGCCAGGCAAGAGATCAATAGAAAACTCAATATCGCGATCAGGCGGCATACCTGGCAAATCATCCGGAAAGACATCCGGGAATTCAGACACCACGCGAATACCATCCGTGGGTCTAGCCTCCATTTGATGAAGAAATCCAGAAGGCTCTGTGGCACCAACAGTGACCTCCTGACCATCTGGTGCTGACAGAAGAACTGTCCTCTGAGCACAATCTATCCGGACTCCCCACTTAGCAAGAGTCTCCATCCCGAGGATCACATCAATACCCTTGGAGTCAAGCACCATCAGATTCGCACTGAAATCTACCCCCCTTATAGCCACACTGACTCTAGGACAGAAGACATGAGACCTCAACTGCCCTCCCGGTGAAGATACTATCATGCACCTCTTTAATGTGCTAGTAGGGATGCCATGATGCTCAACAAAAGACTGGGTGATGAAAGAATGCGTAGCACCAGTATCAAAAAGCACTATAGCAGGATGGGCATTAACCATGAACGTACCAATAACCACGTTGGGAGCCTCGGCCGCTGACTCGGCCGTCACGTGGTTCACCCTGCCCTGAGCTGGGGCCTTGGGCGGTGCTGCACGGCCCTGCTGCCCTGCCTGCGCCTTCCGAGGGCAGACGTTGGCGTAGTGCCCGGGCTCGCCGCAGTGGAAGCACACTCGAGGAAGTGCAGCGGCCTGCTGCCCAGGAGGAGGAGTGGGCGCTCCCTGCCTCTGAGCTGGTGGAGCCGAAGGCGCCGGAAGCCTCTGACCCTGTCCCGCCTGCTGCTGCTGCTGAGGACGAGGCGGAAACTGCTGCCGCTGCTGGTACTGCTGGGGCGGCCTCTGCTGCTGCTGCTGCGGATGCTGGTAGCGGGGACGAGTGTTGCTGCCCGAAGAGGATGGAGCCATCTTCCTCTTCTTATCCTCAATCTCCCGGCGCTTGCGCTCGGTGTTGAGGCCGCATCAACCAGCTGGTTGAAGTTGTCGAAGCGGTGGTTCAGCAGCGCATACTGGATGTGATCATCCAGTCCCTCCTTGAAGTACTCCTGCTTGTCGCTATCACGAGCGACGTCAGCAGGGCGTAGCAGGCAAGCTGAAGGAAACGGTCACGGTATTCCGTCACCGTCATCGATCCCTGAAATGACAACACAGATAACAAGGATAGAAATTGCTCAATGCGTCAGGCTTACGAAAGAAATCAAGGATGGATCAAGCTCAAAAAGAATGGTAGGGAATTCCGTTAAATTTTTACCTGCTTAAGGGCACGGAACTCCTTCTGCTTCATCTTCATGATGCCCTCAGGAATGTGATGGTTCCTGAAACGCTCACGGAACTGGTCCCACGTGAGAGCGTCACAATCCCGAGCTGGGTAGGACTCCCACCAGTCAAGAGCGGAGCCTCGCAGCTGCCCTGCGGCGTAAAGGACTCGCTCCCGGTCGTCGCACTGCGCAACAACCAACTGGCGCTCCACCGAACGAAGCCAGTCGTCCGCCTGGAGTGGGTCCGTGGCGTGAGAGAAGGTCGGCGGGTGACCTCTCAGGAAATCCGCACGCCTGTCACGGGGCTGAGGCGGCGTAGGAGGCGGTGGCTGAGCATGGATCTGCTGCAAAGCCTGAACGGTGTTGTTCAGGGTAGCCATCATCTGCATCTGGAGCTGGAAGAACTGCTCCGGGGTCAGTGGTGGCGGCATCGGCAGCGGCTGGCCAGTATTCTGGTTGTTCTGCTCCTGCTGGTCAGAACGGAACCGGTGCGCCTGGTGTTCACCATCTGATTGCAACAAACGGAATTTATGAGAATAAGATATCGTGCCACTGCGGGAATGAAACTTCGGAAGGATATGACAGAAAGAAAAAGAATATAGGTTTTACCCCCAACGTTCTAACTCAATTTTATTATTTAGTTCAAGTTGGGTTAGGTCGATTTGCATGAACAAGTTTAACTACTAGCCTATGCAGTCAACCAAAAATCCAAATCAAACATTTGCACAATAACAAACATTCAATATTCACAACTTAGTCGAGTTTTCCACACTACTCGACTAACACACTCGTTCTAGCGTATTTTCCATCGGGACGGCCCTACTTATAGCTTATAAGACTAGGCGACTCAGGCCAACGTCTACGGAAAACTCAAGCTACTTCTCAGAAAAGGCGGGGAAAACAGCAAATCGAGGGCTTAAGACTCAAGGAATAGAAGCGAATCATGATGGTTGAGGATTTGCGGAGGCCAAGCAAAGCGAACAGAATTCCTAAACTCGACCCAATTTCTACCTAGGCTTCGTCCTACAGTCGACACGGCTCTGATACCAATCTGTCACACCCGATTTATAAGAACATAAATCGAGCA
Organism: Panicum hallii; assembly: GCF_002211085.1. Classification (NCBI taxonomy): domain Eukaryota; kingdom Viridiplantae; phylum Streptophyta; class Magnoliopsida; order Poales; family Poaceae; genus Panicum; species Panicum hallii. Next base: position 29,762,845 of record NC_038043.1, on the reverse strand, counting down.
ATCATATATGCGCCAGGATCAAGTCACGCATATATACAACAGATTATCAAGATATCACAACACATGTCAGGATAACATTAATATAAATCGTAAACGAATCATAAATGAATTATTTTATTACAACCGAATCAAGAATCGGTTCAAGAGTTGCGGAAGCGTAAAAGAGATACACGGAGAGCTGGGCGCCACAGGGACGTCGACTGGGAGACAAACGCCTAGAAGTCGTCGAAGCCGCTGACGTAGTCCTCCACGTTGCCGGGCACTGAGTAGCAGTCGAAGATATCCAAAATAGAATAGAAGAGTAGAGAGGCAAGTGTGAGTACAAACTCGTACTCAACAGTAAACCGAGCATGAGGCTCTAAGGTTAGCTGACTTAACCTGCATTAGCTTTTAGCCTTGGCATATTTTATTAAAGCTAATTACTACAAGTGGATGAATTACCATAAACCCAATTGCATAATAAATTAATCAATATTAATTAAGAACTTCTGAGATCCACCCAAACCAACCACCCGGGGAATCGCCCTCGTCAAAGGTTGATAACCCCACTAATCAGACGGAGGATCTGGCCGCTCATGACTGTGAGCACAGCTGATATATCAGTTTACACTCTCGAGAGGTTGCACAACTTTACCCACAAGTCGTGAGCTACGCTAGTTGTTCATCACACTTCCTTAGGTGAGATGGCTAGCAAGCACACTACGAGACCGTTACAAAGGACACGTTGGTAAGGTGTAACCGCTAAGGATTCTGGATCAGCGACGATGGGGGCCCACCTCCGGGGTACAAGACACACAGCACAGACCAAGCCGGAGGAGCAGGGACCATTGAAGCTTACCACCCCTCTTGCCCACGCAGGTAAGTTACTCCCGAACCAAAATGACCTAATTAGTAAGTCAAGACCGTCCCATACCAGTCTTGTGGTTGCGCGGTTGTCCCAGGTTGTCGCTCTATGAACCGGTCCTTATGGAGAGTGGCCAACCAAGCACTAAGCACCGTGCTGGCCCCTAAACCATGTTTCTAACAAAACATCTTTTAAGGACGCACAAACCACTCAAGCACACAGCACAGAGGGTCGGCTCCAGAATTAAGTTGCATAAGACCATTAATCAAATTAATTAAAAAGGACCAAGATATGTTGTAGCGCAGCAACCTAGCACAACTAACCAAAATGCAACCAAGGGATATATATGAAGGATATAAAGGTGGCTAGGAAATCCTTATAGGCATACAGAATTAAAATGCAAGTATGAAATTGTATTTAAAAGTGATAGGAAGTTCATGTATACTTGCCTTCCTCGTACTCTCCCGGCTGCTGCTCGAACTTCTCGGAAGACGGCTGCTCCTGGTACTGCTCCAAAGGCTCCACGTCTACTCACGAATCGTCAAACATAGTCCACACATACACACATGCACAACAATAGCAAAATATAAGAAAACAGTACAACATACATAGAAACAGCACACAAAACTAGTCTAAAGCTATTCTACGCGTTACAACGATCGCGTGCATATAAAGAAACACTAAAACGGAGCTAAAACGTGAAAACGGCGCTTAAACAGGATCCAGGGACCTAATTGTAAGAAAAAACAGGACTTCCAGGGGCTTCTGGACAAAAACCGAGGACTAAAACGTAAATAAAGCATAGATCTAGGGGCTAGCTCGAGAAAACTCAAGAGATGGACTGCGGGTTCAAATCCAGAGAAACCAGGGGGGTCCGTGCAAGATTCTGGTCATTCTGGAATTATTTCTCAACTAACTAGGACTGCGGGTTGATTTCCCGAATCCCGAGGGCTCTTTGGCAAAAGCGGCAGGCCGAACCGGTACGCTTTAATCTGGAGCGTTGGATCATGATCTGATGGCTCGGATTAGATCTGCTACGCGAAGGGGTATGCGCGGACCTCACCCGTCCGATCGGGATCTAACGCGCCAGGGCCTATCATAATGGAAATCAAATCCCACGCGCCGGATCAGGAACGGACGGCTCAGATTCAAAGCAAAGGTGAAACCGGTATCTTCTAATCCGGATCGTCGGATCGCGATCCGGCGGCTCCGATCTACTTCGGCTCGACCTAATCCTGTCCGCTCACCTCGCATCCTACGGCTCGGGCAGATGGGCGCGTGGGACGGCGGCGCCGGCCACCGGAGCTCGGCTCCCGCGGCGGAGGCTCGCCGGCGATGGCCGA